>NC_134688.1:422382897-422652829 GCF_050947455.1 Rhinoderma darwinii
CCTGGCCTCATTGATCTCCTGGCCTCTTTGCTCTCCTGGCCTCTTTGCTCTCCTGGTCTCTTTGCTCTCCTGGCCTCTTTTCTCTCCTTGCCGCTTTGCTCTCCTGGCCTCTTTGCTCTCCTGGTCTCTTTGCTCTCCTGGTCACTTTGCTCTCCTGGCCTCTTTTCTCTCTTTGCCGCTTTGCTTTCCTGGCCTCTTTGCTCTCCTGGCCTCTTTGCTCTTCTGGCTTCTTTGCTCTCCTGGCCTCTTTGCTCTCCTGGCCTCTTTTCTCTCTTTGCCGCTTTGCTTTCCTGCCCTCTTTGCTCTCCTGGGCTCTTTGCTCTTCTGGCTTCTTTGCTCTCCTGGCCTCTTTGCTCTCCTGGCCTCTTTTCTCTCCTGGCCCCTTTGCTCTCCTGGCCTCTTTGATCTCTTGGCCTCTTTGCTCTTCTGGCCTTTTTGCTCTTCTGGCCTCCTTGCTCTCCACCCTCCTGGTCTCTTTGCTCTCCTGGCCTCTTTGCTCTCCTGGCCTCTTTGCTCTCCTGGCCTCTTTGCTCTCCTGGCCACTTTGCTCGCTCAACTGGCCACTTTGCTTTCCTGGCCTCCTTGCTATCCTGGCCTTTTGCTCTTCTGGCCTCTTGGCCTCTTTGCTCTCCTGGCTTCTTTGCCCTCCTGGCCTTTTTCCACTCCTGGCCTTTTTGCTCTTCTGGCCTCTTGGCCTTTTTGTTCTCCTGGACTTTTTCCTCTTCTGGCCTTTTTGCTTTTCTGGCCTCTTGGCCTCCTTGCTCTCCTGGCCTCTGTGTTCTCCCGGCCTCTTTGCTCTCCTGGCCTCCTTGCTCTCCTGGCCTCCTTGCTCTCCTGGCCTCTTTGCTCTCCTGGCCACTTTGCTCTCCTTGCCACTTTGCTCTCCTGGCCACTTTGCTCTCCTGGCCACTTTGCTCTCCTGGCCATTTTGCTCTCCTGGTTACTTTGCTCTCCTGGCCACTTTTCTCTCCTGGCCACTTTGCTCTTCTGGCCTCTTTGATCTCCGCCTTCTTGGCCTCTTTGCTCTTCTGTCCTTTTTGCTCTCTTGGCTTTGCTGCTCTCCTGGCCTCCTTGCTCTCCTGGCATTTTTGCTCTTCTGGCCTCTTGGCCTCTTTGCTCTCCTGGCCTCTTTGCTCTCCTGGCCTTTTTCCTCTCCTGGCCTTTTAACTCTTCTGGCCTGTTGGCTCTCCTGGACTTTTTCCTCTCCTGGCCTCTTTGCTCTCTTGTCCTCTTTGCTCTCCTGGTCTCTTTGCTCTCCTGACCTCTTTGCTCTCCTGGTCTCTTTGCTTTCTTAGTCTCTTTGCTCTCCTGGTCACTTTGCTCTCCTGGCCTCTTTTCTCTCTTTGCCGCTTTGCTTTCCTGGCCTCTTTGCTCTCCTGGCCTCTTTGCTCTTCTGGCTTCTTTGCTCTCCTGGCCTCTTTGCTCTCCTGGCCTCTTTTCTCTCCTGGCCCCTTTGCTCTCCTGGTCTCTTTGATCTCTTGGCCTCTTTGCTCTTCTGGCCTTTTTGCTCTTCTGGCCTCCTTGCTCTCTACCCTCCTGGTCTCTTTGCTCTCCTGGCCTCTTTGCTCTCCTGTCCTCTTTGCTCTCTTGGCCTCTTTGCTCTCCTGGCCACTTTGCTCGCTCAACTGGCCACTTTGCTTTCCTGGCCTCCTTGCTATCCTGGCCTTTTGCTCTTCTGGCCTCTTGGCCTCTTTGCTCTCCTGGCTTCTTTGCTCTCCTGGCCTTTTTCCACTCCTGGCCTTTTTGCTCTTCTGGCCTCTTGGCCTTTTTGTTCTCCTGGACTTTTTCCTCTTCTGGCCTTTTTGCATTTCTGGCCTCTTGGCCTCCTTGCTCTCCTGGCCTCTGTGTTCTCACGGCCTCTTTGGTCTCCTGGCCTCCTTGCTCTCCTGGCCTCCTTGCTCTCCTGGCCTCTTTGCTCTCCTGGCCACTTTGCTCTCCTTGCCACTTTGCTCTCCTGGCCACTTTGCTCTCCTGGCCACTTTGCTCTCCTGGCCATTTTGCTCTCCTGGTTACTTTGCTCTCCTGGCCACTTTTCTCTCCTGGCCACTTTGCTCTTCTGGCCTCTTTGATCTCCGCCCTCTTGGCCTCTTTGCTCTTCTGTCCTTTTTGCTCTCTTGGCTTTGCTGCTCTCCTGGCCTCCTTGCTCTCCTGGCATTTTTGCTCTTCTGGCCTCTTGGCCTCTTTGCTCTCCTGGCCTCTTTGCTCTCCTGGCCTTTTTCCTCTCCTGGCCTCTTTGCTCTCTTGTCCTCTTTGCTCTCCTGGTCTCTTTGCTCTCCTGGCCTCTTTGCTCTCCTGGCCTCTTTGCTCTTTTGGCATTTTTGCTCTTCTGGCCTCCTTGCTCTCCGCCCTCCTGGTCTCTTTGCTCTCCTGGCTTCTTTGCTCTCCTGGCCTCTTTGCTCTCCTGGCCTCTTTCTCTCCTGGCCTCTTTGCTCTCCTGGCCACTTTGCTCTCCTGGCAATTTTGCTCTCCTGGCCACTTTGCTCTCCTGGCCTCTTTGCTCTTCTGTCCTCTTTGCTCTCCTGGCTTTGTTGCTCTCCTGGCCTCTTTTCTCTCTTGGCCTTTTTGCTCTTCTGGCCTCTTGGCCTCTTTGCTCTCCTTGCCTCTTTGCTCTTCTGGAATTTGTCCTCTCCTGGCCTTTTACCTCTTCTGACCTCTTGGCTCTCCTGGACTTTTTCCTCTCCTGGCCTCTTTGCTCTCCTGGCCTCTTTGCTCTCCTGGCCACTTTTTCTCTCCTGGCCACTTTGCTCTCCTTGCCACTTTGCTCTCCTTGCCACTTTGCTCTCCTGGCCACTTTGCTCTCCTGGCCATTTTGCTCTCCTGGTTACTTTGCTCTCCTGGCCACTTTGCTCTCATGATCACTTTGCTCTTGGTCTCTTTGCTCTCCTTGCCTGCTTGCTCTCCTAGTCTCTTTGTTCTCCTGTCCTCTTTGCTCTCCTGGCCTTTTTTCTCTCCTGGCCTCTTTGCTCTCATTGGCTTTTTTGCTCTCCTCGCCTCTGTGCTCTCCTGGCCTCAGTGCTCTTCTGGCCTCTTGGCCTCCTTGCTCTGCTTGCCTCCTTGCTCTCCTGGCCTCCTTGGTCTCCTGGCCTCCTTGCTCTCCTGGCCTCTTTGCTCTCCTGGCCTCTTTGCTCTCCTGGCCTCTTTGCTCTCCTGACCTCTTTACTCTCCTGGCCTCTTTGCTCTCCTGGCCTCTTTGCTCTCCTGGTGTCTTGGCCTCTTTGCTCTCTTGGCCTCTTTGCTCTCCTCCCTCTTTGCTCTTCTGGCCTCTTTGCTCTCCTGGCCTCTTTGCTCTTCTGGCCTCTTTGCTCTCCTGGCGTCTTGGCCTCTTTGCTCTCCTGGCCTCCTTGCTCTCTAAGCCTCTTTGCTCTCCTGGCCTCTCTGCTCTCCTGGCCTCTCTGCTCTCCTGGCCTCTTTGCTCTCCTGGCCTTTTTGCTCTCTTCGCCTCTTTGCTCTCCTGGCCTCTTTGCCTCTTTGCTCTCCTGACTTCTTTGCTCTCTTAGCCTCTTTGCTCGACTGGCCTCTTTGCTCTCCTGGCCTCTTTGCTCTCTTAGCCTCTTTGCTCTCCTGCCCTCTTTGCTCTCCTGGCCTCTTTGTTTTCCTGGCCTCTGTGCTCTCCTGTCCTCCTTGCTCTCCTGGGCTCTTTGCTCTCCTGCTCTCTTTGCACTCCTGGCCTCCTTGCTGTCCTGGCCTCTTTGCTCTCCTGGCCTCTTTGCTCTCCTGGCCTCTTTGCTCTCCTTGTCTCTTTGCTCTCCTGGCCTTTTTGCTCTCCTGGCCTCTTCACTCTCTTGGCCTCTCTGCTCTCCTGGCCTCTTGTCCTCTTTGTTGTCGTGGCCTCTTTTCTCTTTTGGCCTCTTTGCTCTCCGCCCTCTTTGCTCTCCTGGCCACTATGCTCTCCGCCCTCCTGGCCACTGTGCTCTCCTGGACTTTTTACTCTCCTGGCCTCTTGGCCTCTTCGCTCTCCTGGCTTCTTGGCCTCTTTGCTCTCCTGGCCTCTTTGCTCTCCTGGCCTCTTTGCTATCCTGGTCCCTTGGCCTCTTTGCTCTCCTGGCCTCTTTGCTCTCTGCCTTCTTGGCCTCTTTGATCTCCTGTCCACTTAGCTCTCCGCCCTCTTGGCCTCTTTGCTCTCCAGGTCTCTTTGCTCTCTTGGCCTCTTTGCTCTCCTGGCCTCTTTGTTCTCCTGGTCTCTTGGCCTCTTTGCTCTCCTGGCCTCTTTGCTCTCCTGGCCTTTTTGCTCTCCGCCCTCTTGGCCTCTTTGCTCTCCTGTCCACTTTGCTCTCCGCCATCTTGGCCTCTTTGCTCTCCTGGCCTCTTTGCTCTCTTGGCCACTTTGCTCTCCTGGCCTCCTTGTTCTCCTGGTCTCTTGGCCTCTTTGCTCTCCTGGCTTCTTTGCTCTCCGCCTTTTTGTCCTCTTTGCTCTCCTGTCCACTTTGCTCTCCGCCATCTTGGCCTCTTTGCTCTCCTGGCCTCTTTGCTGGTCTCTTTGCTCTCCTGGCCTCTTTGCTCTCCTGGCCACTTTGCTCCCCTGGTTACTTTGCTCTACTGGCCACTTTGCTCTCCTGGCCTCTTTGCTCTCTTGGCCTCTTTGCTCTTCTGGCCTTTTAGTTCTCTTGGCCTCTTTGCTCTCCTGGCCTATTTGCTTTCCTGGCCACTTTGCTCCTCTGGTTACTTTGCTCTCCTGGCCACTTTGCTATCCTGGTCTTTTTTTCTCTCCTGGCCTCTTTGCTCTCCTGGCCTCTTTGCTCTCCATGTCTCTTGGCCTCTTTTGCTCTCCTGGCCTCTTTGCTCTCCTGGCCCCTTTGCTCTGCCGGCCTCTTTGATCTTCTGGCCCCTTTGCTCTCATGGCCTCTTTGCTCTTTTGGCCTCTTGGCCTCTTTGCTCTCCTGGCAACTTTGCTCTCCGCCCTCCTGGCCACTTTACTCTCCTGGCCTCTTTGCTCTCCTGGCCTCTTTACTCTCCTGGCCTCTTCGCTCTCCTTGCTTCTTGGCCTCTTTGCTCTCCTGGCCTCTTGTCCTCTTTGCTTTCCTGGCCTCTTTGCTCTCCTGGCCTCTTTGCTCTCCGCCCTCTTGGCCTCTTTGCTCTCCTGTCCACTTTGCTCTCCGCCCTCTTGGCCTCTTTGCTCTCCTGGCCTCTTTGCTCTCCTGGCCTCTTTGCTCTCCTGGCCTCTTTGCTCTCCTGGCCTCTTTGCTCTCTTGGCATCTTTGCTCTCCTGGCCTCTTTGCTCTCCGCCTTCTTGGCCTCTTTGATCTCTTGTCCACTTTGCTCTCCGCCCTCTTATACCTCTTTGCTCTCCTGGCCTCTTTGCTCTCTTGACCTCTTTGCTCTCTTGGCCTCTTTGCTCTCCGCCCTCTTTGCCTCTTTGCTCTCCTGTCCACTTTGCTCTCCGCCCTCCTGGCCTCTTTGCTCTCCTGGCCTCTGGGCCTCTTTGCTCTTTTGGCCTCTTGGCCTCTTTGCTCTTTTGGCCTCTTGGCCTCTTTCTCTACTGGCCACTTTGCTCTCCGCCCTCCTGGCCACTTTGCTCTCCTGGCCTCTTTCCTCTCCTGGCCTCTTTGCTCTCCTGGCCTCTTCGCTCTCCTGGCTTCTTGGTCTCTTTGCTCTCCTGGCCTCTTGTCCTCTTTGCTCTCCTGGCCTTTTTGCTCTCCTGGCCTCTTTGCTCTCCGCCCTCTTGGCCTCTTTGCTCTCCTGGCCTCTTTGCTCTCTTGGCCTCTTTGCTCTCTTGGACTCTTTGCTCTCTTGGCTGCTTTGCTCTCTTGGCCTCTTTGCTCTCCCGGTCTCTTTGCTCTCCTGGTCTCTTTGCTCTCCTGGCCTCTTTGCTCTCTTGGCCTCTTTGCTCTCCTGGCCTTTTTGCACTCCTGGCCCCTTCGCCTCTTTGCTTTTTTGGCCTCTTGGCCTCTTTGCTCTACTGGCCACTATGCTCTCCACCCTCCTGGCCACTTTGCTCTCCTGGCCTCTTTACTCTCCTGGCCTCTTGGCCTCTTCGCTCTCCTGGCTTCTTGGCCTCTTTGCTCTCCTGGCCTCTTGTCCTCTTTGCTCTCCTGGTCTCTTTGCTCTTTTGGCCTCATGGCCTCTTTGCTCTCCTGGCCTCTGTGTTCTCCTGGCCTCTTTGCTATTCTGGCCTCTTTGCTTTTCTGGCCTCTTTGCTCTTCTGGCCTCGTTGCTCTCCTGGCCTCTTTGCTCTCTTGGCCTCTTTGCTCTTCTGGCCTTTTAGCTCTCTTGGCCTCTTAGCTCTCCTGGCCTCTTTGCTCTCCTGGCCTCTTTCCTCTCCTGGCCTCTGTGTTCTCCTGGCCTCTGTGTTCTCCTGGCCTCTTTGCTATTCTGGCCTCTTTGCTTTTCTGGCCTCTTTGCTCTTCTGGCCTCGTTGCTCTCCTGGCCTCTTTGCTCTCTTGGCCTCTTTGCTCTTCTGGCCTTTTAGCTCTCTTGGCCTCTTAGCTCTCCTGGCCACTTTGCTCTCATGGTCTTTTTTTCTCTCCTGGCCTCTTTGCTCTCCTGGCCTCTTTGCACTCCATGTCTCTTGGCCTCTTTTGCTCTCCTGGCCTCTTTGCTCTCCTGGCCTCTTTGCTCTGCCGGCCTCTTTGATCTCCTGGCCCCTTTGCTCTCATGGCCTCTTTGCTCTTTTGGCCTCTTGGTCTCTTTGCTCTACTGGCCACTTTGCTCTCCGCCCTCCTGGCCACTTTGCTCTCCTGGCCTCTTTACTCTCCTGGCCTCTTCGCTCTCCTTGCTTCTTGGCCTCTTTGCTCTCCTGGCCTCTTGTCCTCTTTGCTTTCCTGGCCTCTTTGCTCTCCTGGCCTCTTTGCTCTCCGCCCTCTTGGCCTCTTTGCTCTCCTGTCCACTTTGCTCTCCGCCCTCTTGGCCTCTTTGCTCTCCTGGCCTCTTTGCTCTCTTGGCCTCTTTGCTCTCCTGGCCTCTTTGCTCTCCTGGCCTCTTTGCTCTCCTGGCCTCTTAGCTCTCCTGGCCGCTTTGCTCTCTTGGCCTCTTTGCTCTCCTTGCCTCTTTGCTCTCCGCCTTCTTGGCCTCTTTGATCTCCTGTCCACTTTGCTCTCCGCTCTCTTATACCTCTTTGCTCTCCTGGCCTCTTTGCTCTCCTGGCCTCTTTGCTCTCCGCACTCTTTGCCACTTTGCTCTACTGTCCACTTTGCTCTCCGCCCTCTTGGCCTCTTTGCTCTCCTGGCCTCTGGGCCTCTTTGCTCTTTTGGCCTCTTGGCCTCTTTGCTCTCCTGGCCACTTTGCTCTCCACCCTACTGGCCACTTTGCTCTCCTGGCCTCTTTCCTCTCCTGGCCTCTTTATTCTCCTGGACTCTTCGCTCTCCTAGCTTCTTGGTCTCTTTGATTTCCTGGCCTCTTGTCCTCTTTGCTCTCCTGGCCTTTTTGCTCTCCTGGCCTCTTTGCTCTCCACCCTCTTGGCCTCTTTGCTTTCCTGTCCACTTTGCTCTCCGCCCTCTTGGCCTCTTTGCTCTTCTGGCCTCTTTGCTCTCTTGGCCTCTTTGCTCTCTTGGCCTCTTTGCTCTCTTGGCCTCTTTGCTCTCCTGGTCTCTTTGCTCTCCTGGTCTCTTTGCTCTCCTGGCCTTTTTGCTCTCTTGACCTCTTTGCTCTCCTGGCCTCTTTGCACTCCTGGCCTCTTTGCTCTCCCGGCCTCTTTGCTCTCCTGCCCTCTTCTCCTCTTTGCTCTTTTGGCCTCTTTGCTCTACTGGCCACTATGCTCTCCACCCTCCTAGTCACTTTGCTCTCCTGGCCTCTTTACTCTCCTGGCCTCTTGGCCTCTTCGCTCTCCTGGCTTCTTGGACTCTTTGCTCTCCTGGCCTCTTGTCCTCTTTGCTCTACTGGCCTCTTTGCTCTTTTGGCCTTTTGGCCTCTTTGCTCTCCTGGCCTCTTAGCTCTCTTGGCCTCTGTGTTCTCCTTGTCCCTTTGCTCTCTTGGCCTCTTTGCTCTCCAGGCCTCTTTGCTCTCCTGGCCTCTTTCCTCTCCTCGCCTCTGTGTTCTCCGGGCCTCTGTGTTCTCCTGGCCTCTTTGCTCTCTTGGCCTCTTTGCTCTCTTGGCCTCTTTGTTCTCCTGGTCTCTTGGCCTCTTTGCTCTCCTGGCCTCTTTGCTCTCCGCCCTCTTTGCCTCTTTGCTCTCCTGACCACTTTCCTCTCCGCCCTCCTGGCCTCTTTGCTCTCCTGGCCTCTGGACCTCTTTGCTCTCTTGGCCTCTTTGCTCTCCTGGCCTCTTTGCTCTTTTGGCCTCTTGGCCTCTTTGCTCTCCTGGCCTCTTAGCTCTCTTGGCCTCTGTGTTCTCCTGGCCTCTGTGTTCTCCTTGTCCCTTTGCTCTCTTGGCCTCTTTGCTCTCCAGGCCTCTTTGCTCTCCTGGCCTCTTTCCTCTCCTGGCCTCTTTCCTCTCCTGGCCTCTTTGCTCTCTTGGCCTCTTTGCTCTCTTGGCCTCTTTGTTCTCCTGGTGTCTTGGCCTCTTTGCTCTCCTGGCCTCTTTGCTCTCCGCCCTCTTTGCCTCTTTGCTCTCCTGTCCACTTTCCTCTCCGCCCTCCTGGCCTCTTTGCTCTCCTGGCCTCTGGGCCTCTTTGCTCTCTTGGCCTCTTTGCTCTCCTGGCCTCTTTGCTCTCCGCCCTCTTGGCCTCTTTGCTCTCCTGTCCACTTTGCTCTCCGCCCTCTTGGCCTCTTTGCTCTCCTGGCCTCTTTGCTCTCTTGGCCTCTTTGCTCTCCTGGCCTCTTTGCACTCCTGGCCTCTTTGCTCTCCCGGCCTCTTTGCTCTCCTGCCCTCTTGGCTTCTTTGCTCTTTTGGCCTCTTTGCTCTACTGGCCACTATGCTCTCCACCCTCCTAGTCACTTTGCTCTCCTGGCCTCTTTACTCTCCTGGCCTCTTGGCCTCTTCGCTCTCCTGGCTTCTTGGACTCTTTGCTCTCCTGGCCTCTTGTCCTCTTTGCTCTACTGGCCTCTTTGCTCTTTTGGCCTTTTGGCCTCTTTGCTCTCCTGGCCTCTTAGCTCTCTTGGCCTCTGTGTTCTCCTTGTCCCTTTGCTCTCTTGGCCTCTTTGCTCTCCAGGCCTCTTTGCTCTCCTGGCCTCTTTCCTCTCCTCGCCTCTGTGTTCTCCGGGCCTCTGTGTTCTCCTGGCCTCTTTGCTCTCTTGGCCTCTTTGCTCTCTTGGCCTCTTTGTTCTCCTGGTCTCTTGGCCTCTTTGCTCTCCTGGCCTCTTTGCTCTCCGCCCTCTTTGCCTCTTTGCTCTCCTGACCACTTTCCTCTCCGCCCTCCTGGCCTCTTTGCTCTCCTGGCCTCTGGACCTCTTTGCTCTCTTGGCCTCTTTGCTCTCCTGGCCTCTTTGCTCTTTTGGCCTCTTGGCCTCTTTGCTCTCCTGGCCTCTTAGCTCTCTTGGCCTCTGTGTTCTCCTGGCCTCTGTGTTCTCCTTGTCCCTTTGCTCTCTTGGCCTCTTTGCTCTCCAGGCCTCTTTGCTCTCCTGGCCTCTTTCCTCTCCTGGCCTCTTTCCTCTCCTGGCCTCTTTGCTCTCTTGGCCTCTTTGCTCTCTTGGCCTCTTTGTTCTCCTGGTGTCTTGGCCTCTTTGCTCTCCTGGCCTCTTTGCTCTCCGCCCTCTTTGCCTCTTTGCTCTCCTGTACACTTTCCTCTCCGCCCTCCTGGCCTCTTTGCTCTCCTGGCATCTGGGCCTCTTTGCTCTCTTGGCCTCTTTGCTCTCCTTGCCTCTTTGCTCTCCGCCCTCTTGGCCTCTTTGCTCTCCTGTCCACTTTGCTCTCCGCCCTCTTGGCCTCTTTGCTCTCCTGGCCTCTTTGCTCTCTTGGCCTCTTTGCTCTCCTGGCCTCTTTGCTCTCCTTGCCTCTTTGCTCTCCGCCTTCTTGGCCTCTTTGATCTCCTGTCCACTTTGCTCTCCGCTCTCTTATACCTCTTTGCTCTCCTGGCCTCTTTGCTCTCTTGGCCTCTTTGCTCTCTTGGCCTCTTTGTTCAACTGGTCTCTTGGCCTCTTTGCTCTCCTGGCCTCTTTGCTCTCCGCCCTCTTTGCCTCTTTGCTCTCCTGTCCACTTTGCTCTCCGCCCTCTTGGCCTCTTTGCTCTCCTGGTCTCTGGGCCTCTTTGCTCTTTTGGCCTCTTGGCCTCTTTTCTCTCCTGGCCACTTTGCTCTCCGCCCTACTGGCCACTTTGCTCTCCTGGCCTCTTTCTTCTCCTGGCCTCTTTGCTCTCCTGGCCTCTTCGCTCTCCTGGCTTCTTGGTCTCTTTGATTTCCTGGCCTCTTGTCCTCTTTGCTCTCCTGGCCTTTTTGCTCTCCTGGCCTCTTTGCTCTCCACCCTCTTGGCCTCTTTGCTTTCCTGTCCACTTTGCTCTCCGCCCTCTTGGCCTCATTGCTCTCTTGGCCTCTTTGCTCTCTTGGCCTCTTTGCTCTCTTGGCCTCTTTGCTCTCTTGGTCTCTTTGCTCTCCTGGTCTCTTTGCTCTCCTGGCCTTTTTGCTCTCTTGGCCTCTTTGCTCTCCTGGCCTCTTTGCACTCCTGGCCTCTTTGCTCTCCCGGCCTCTTTGCTCTCCTGCCCTCTTGGCCTCTTTGCTCTTTTGGCCTCTTTGCCTCTTTGCTCTACTGGCCACTATGCTCTCCACCCTCCTCGTCACTTTGCTCTCCTGGCCTCTTTACTCTCCTGGCCTCTTGGCCTCTTCGCTCTCCTGGCTTCTTGGCCTCTTTGCTCTCCTGGCCTCTTGTCCTATTTGCTCTCCTGGCCTCTTTGCTCTTTTGGCCTCTTGGCCTCTTTGCTCTCCTGGCCTCTTAGCTCTCTTGGCCTCTTTGTTCTCCTGGCCTCTGTGTTCTCCTTGTCCCTTTGCTCTCTTGGCCTCTTTGCTCTCCAGGCCTCTTTGCTCTCCTGGCCTCTTTCCTCTCCTGGCCTCTGTGTTCTCCTGGCCTCTGTGTTCTCCTGGCCTCTTTGCTCTCTTGGCCTCTTTGCTCTCTTGGCCTCTTTGTTCTCCTGGTCTCTTGGCCTCTTTGCTCTCCTGGCCTCTTTACTCTCCGCCCTCTTTGCCTCTTTGCTCTCCTGTCCACTTTCCTCTCCGCCCTCCTGGCCTCTTTGCTCTCCTGGCCTCTGGACCTCTTTGCTCTCTTGGCCTCTTTGCTCTCCTGGCCTCTTTGCTCTCCTGGCCTCTTTGCTCTCCTGGCCTCATTGCTCTCCTGGCCTCTTAGCTCTCCTGGCCTCTTTGCTCTCCTGGCCTCTTTGCTCTCTTGGCCTCTTTGCTCTCCTGGCCTCTTTGCTCTTTTGGCCTCTTGGCCTCTTTGCTCTCCTGGCCTCTTTGCTCTCCGCCCTCTTTGCCTCTTTGCTCTCCTGTCCACTTTCCTCTCCGCCCTTCTGGCCTCTTTGCTCTCCTGGCCTCTGGGCCTCTTTGCTCTCTTGGCCTCTTTGCTCTCCTGGCCTCTTTTTTCTCCTGGCCTCTTTGCTCTCCTGGCCACTTTGCTCTCCGCCCTCCTGGCCTCATTGCTCTCCTGGCCTCATTGCTCTCCTGGCCTCTTTGCTCTCCTGGCCTCTTTGCTCTCCTGGCCTCTTCGCTCTCCTGGCTTCTTGGTCTCTTTGCTCTCCTGGCCTCTAGTCCTCTTTGCTCTCCTGGCCTTTTTGCTCTCCTGGCCTTTTTGCTCACCTGGCCTCTTTGCTCTCCGCCCTCTTGGCCTCTTTGCTTTCCTGTCCACTTTGCTCTCCGCCCTCTTGGCCTCTTTGCTCTCCTGGCCTCTTTGCTCTCCTGGCCTCTTTGCTCTCTTGGCCTCTTTGCTCTCCTGGCCTCTTTGCTCTCCTGGCCTCTTTGCTCTCCTGGTCTCTTTGCTCTCCTGGCCTCTTTGCTCTCCTGGCCTCTTTGCTCTCCTGGTCTCTTGGCCTCTTTGCTCTCCTGGCCTCTTTGCACTCCTGGCCTCTTTGCTCTCCCGGCCTCTTTGCTCTCCTGCCCTCTTGGCCTCTTTGCTCTTTTGGCCTCTTGGCCTCTTTGCTCTTCTGGCCACTATGCTCTCCGCCCTCCTGGCCACTTTGCTCTCCTGGCCTCTTTACTCTCATGGCCTCTTGGCCTCTTCGCTCTCCTGGCTTCTTGGCCTCTTTGCTCTCCTGTCCTCTTTGCTCTTATGGTCTCTTTGCACTCCTGGCCTCTTGTCCTCTTTGCTCTCCTGGTCTATTTGCTCTCCGCCGTCTTGGCAGCTTTGCTCTCCTGTCCACTTTGCTCTTCGCACTCTTGGCCTCTTTGCTCTCCTGGCCTCTTTGCTCTCCGCCCTCTTGGTCTCTTTGCTCTCCTGTCCACTTTGCTCTCCGCCCTCTTGGCCTCTTTGCTCTCCTGGCCTCTTTGCTCTCCTGGCCTCTTTGCTCTCCTGGCCTCTTTGCTCTCCTGGCCTCTGTGTTCTCCTGGCCTCTTTGCTATTCTGGCCTCTTTGCTTTTCTGGCCTCTTTGCTCTTCTGGCCTCGTTGCTCTCCTGGCCTCTTTGCTCTCTTGGCCTCTTTGCTCTTCTGGCCTTTTAGCTCTCTTGGCCTCTTAGCTCTCCTGGCCACTTTGCTCTCATGGTCTTTTTTTCTCTCCTGGCCTCTTTGCTCTCCTGGCCTCTTTGCACTCCATGTCTCTTTGCCTCTTTTGCTCTCCTGGCCTCTTTGCTCTCCTGGCCTCTTTGCTCTGCCGGCCTCTTTGATCTCCTGGCCCCTTTGCTCTCATGGCCTCTTTGCTCTTTTGGCCTCTTGGTCTCTTTGCTCTACTGGCCACTTTGCTCTCCGCCCTCCTGGCCACTTTGCTCTCCTGGCCTCTTTACTCTCCTTGCCTCTTCGCTCTCCTTGCTTCTTGGCCTCTTTGCTCTCCTGGCCTCTTGTCCTCTTTGCTTTCCTGGCCTCTTTGCTCTCCTGGCCTCTTTGCTCTCCGCCCTCTTGGCCTCTTTGCTCTCCTGTCCACTTTGCTCTCCGCCCTCTTGGCCTCTTTGCTCTCCTGGCCTCTTTGCTCTCTTGGCCTCTTTGCTCTCCTGGCCTCTTTGCTCTCCTGGCCTCTTTGCTCTCCTGGCCTCTTTGCTCTCCTGGCCTCTTAGCTCTCCTGGCCTCTTTGCTCTCTTGGCCTCTTTGCTCTCCTTGCCTCTTTGCTCTCCGCCTTCTTGGCCTCTTTGATCTCCTGTCCACTTTGCTCTCCGCTCTCTTATACCTCTTTGCTCTCCTGGCCTCTTTGCTCTCTTGGCCTCTTTGCTCTCTTGGCCTCTTTGTTCAACTGGTCTCTTGGCCTCTTTGCTCTCCTGGCCTCTTTGCTCTCCGCCCTCTTTGCCTCTTTGCTCTCCTGGCCTCTGGGCCTCTTTGCTCTTTTGGCCTCTTGGCCTCTTTGCTCTCCTGGCCACTTTGCTCTCCGCCCTACTGGCCACTTTGCTCTCCTGGCCTCTTTCCTCTCCTGGCCTCTTTATTCTCCTGGACTCTTCGCTCTCCTAGCTTCTTGGTCTCTTTGATTTCCTGGCCTCTTGTCCTCTTTGCTCTCCTGGCCTTTTTGCTCTCCTGGCCTCTTTGCTCTCCACCCTCTTGGCCTCTTTGCTTTCCTGTCCACTTTGCTCTCCGCCCTCTTGGCCTCTTTGCTCTTCTGGCCTCTTTGCTCTCTTGGCCTCTTTGCTCTCTTGGCCTCTTTGCTCTCTTGGCCTCTTTGCTCTCTTGGCCTCTTTGCTCTCTTGGCCTCTTTGCTCTCCTGGTCTCTTTGCTCTCCTGGTCTCTTTGCTCTCCTGGCCTTTTTGCTCTCTTGACCTCTTTGCTCTCCTGGCCTCTTTGCACTCCTGGCCTCTTTGCTCTCCCGGCCTCTTTGCTCTCCTGCCCTCTTGGCCTCTTTGCTCTTTTGGCCTCTTTGCTCTACTGGCCACTATGCTCTCCACCCTCCTAGTCACTTTGCTCTCCTGGCCTCTTTACTCTCCTGGCCTCTTGGCCTCTTCGCTCTCCTGGCTTCTTGGACTCTTTGCTCTCCTGGCCTCTTGTCCTCTTTGCTCTACTGGCCTCTTTGCTCTTTTGGCCTTTTGGCCTCTTTGCTCTCCTGGCCTCTTAGCTCTCTTGGCCTCTGTGTTCTCCTTGTCCCTTTGCTCTCTTGGCCTCTTTGCTCTCCAGGCCTCTTTGCTCTCCTGGCCTCTTTCCTCTCCTCGCCTCTGTGTTCTCCGGGCCTCTGTGTTCTCCTGGCCTCTTTGCTCTCTTGGCCTCTTTGCTCTCTTGGCCTCTTTGTTCTCCTGGTCTCTTGGCCTCTTTGCTCTCCTGGCCTCTTTGCTCTCCGCCCTCTTTGCCTCTTTGCTCTCCTGACCACTTTCCTCTCCGCCCTCCTGGCCTCTTTGCTCTCCTGGCCTCTGGACCTCTTTGCTCTCTTGGCCTCTTTGCTCTCCTGGCCTCTTTGCTCTTTTGGCCTCTTGGCCTCTTTGCTCTCCTGGCCTCTTAGCTCTCTTGGCCTCTGTGTTCTCCTGGCCTCTGTGTTCTCCTTGTCCCTTTGCTCTCTTGGCCTCTTTGCTCTCCAGGCCTCTTTGCTCTCCTGGCCTCTTTCCTCTCCTGGCCTCTTTCCTCTCCTGGCCTCTTTGCTCTCTTGGCCTCTTTGCTCTCTTGGCCTCTTTGTTCTATTGGTCTCTTGGGCCTCTTTGCTCTCCTGGCCTCTTTGCTCTCCGCCCTCTTTGCCTCTTTGCTCTCCTGTCCACTTTCCTCTCCGCCCTCCTGGCCTCTTTGCTCTCCTGGCCTCTGGGCCTCTTTGCTCTCTTGGCCTCTTTGCTCTCCTGGCCTCTTTGCTCTCCGCCCTCTTGGCCTCTTTGCTCTCCTGTCCACTTTGCTCTCCGCCCTCTTGGCCTCTTTGCTCTCCTGGCCTCTTTGCTCTCTTGGCCTCTTTGCTCTCCTGGCCTCTTTGCTCTCCTTGCCTCTTTGCTCTCCGCCTTCTTGGCCTCTTTGATCTCCTGTCCACTTTGCTCTCCGCTCTCTTATACCTCTTTGCTCTCCGCCCTCTTTGCCTCTTTGCTCTCCTGTCCACTTTGCTCTCCGCCCTCTTGGCCTCTTTGCTCTCCTGGCCTCTGGGCCTCTTTGCTCTTTTGGCCTCTTGGCCTCTTTGCTCTCCTGGCCACTTTGCTCTCCGCCCTACTGGCCACTTTGCTCTCCTGGCCTCTTTCCTCTCCTGGCCTCTTTATTCTCCTGGACTCTTCGCTCTCCTAGCTTCTTGGTCTCTTTGATTTCCTGGCCTCTTGTCCTCTTTGATCTCCTGGCCTTTTTGCTCTCCTGGCCTCTTTGCTCTCCACCCTCTTGGCCTCTTTGCTTTCCTATCCACTTTGCTCTCCGCCCTCTTGGCCTCTTTGCTCTTCTGGCCTCTTTGCTCTCTTGGCCTCTTTGCTCTCTTGGCCTCTTTGCTCTCTTGGCCTCTTTGCTCTCTTGGCCTCTTTGCTCTCTTGGCCTCTTTGCTCTCCTGGTCTCTTTGCTCTCCTGGTCTCTTTGCTCTCCTGGCCTTTTTGCTCTCTTGACCTCTTTGCTCTCCTGGCCTCTTTGCACTCCTGGCCTCTTTGCTCTCCTGGCCTCTTTGCTCTCCTGCCCTCTTGGCCTCTTTGCTCTTTTGGCCTCTTTGCTCTACTGGCCACTATGCTCTCCACCCTCCTAGTCACTTTGCTCTCCTGGCCTCTTTACTCTCCTGGCCTCTTGGCCTCTTCGCTCTCCTGGCTTCTTGGACTCTTTCCTCTCCTGGCCTCTTGTCCTCTTTGCTCTACTGGCCTCTTTGCTCTTTTGGCCTTTTGGCCTCTTTGCTCTCCTGGCCTCTTAGCTCTCTTGGCCTCTGTGTTCTCCTTGTCCCTTTGCTCTCTTGGCCTCTTTGCTCTCCAGGCCTCTTTGCTCTCCTGGCCTCTTTCCTCTCCTCGCCTCTGTGTTCTCCGGGCCTCTGTGTTCTCCTGGCCTCTTTGCTCTCTTGGCCTCTTTGCTCTCTTGGCCTCTTTGTTCTCCTGGTCTCTTGGCCTCTTTGCTCTCCTGGCCTCTTTGCTCTCCGCCCTCTTTGCCTCTTTGCTCTCCTGACCACTTTCCTCTCCGCCCTCCTGGCCTCTTTGCTCTCCTGGCCTCTGGACCTCTTTGCTCTCTTGGCCTCTTTGCTCTCCTGGCCTCTTTGCTCTTTTGGCCTCTTGGCCTCTTTGCTCTCCTGGCCTCTTAGCTCTCTTGGCCTCTGTGTTCTCCTGGCCTCTGTGTTCTCCTTGTCCCTTTGCACTCTTGGCCTCTTTGCTCTCCAGGCCTCTTTGCTCTCCTGGCCTCTTTCCTCTCCTGGCCTCTTTCCTCTCCTGGCCTCTTTGCTCTCTTGGCCTCTTTGCTCTCTTGGCCTCTTTGTTCTATTGGTCTCTTGGGCCTCTTTGCTCTCCTGGCCTCTTTGCTCTCCGCCCTCTTTGCCTCTTTGCTCTCCTGTCCACTTTCCTCTCCGCCCTCCTGGCCTCTTTGCTCTCCTGGCCTCTGGGCCTCTTTGCTCTCTTGGCCTCTTTGCTCTCCTGGCCTCTTTGCTCTCCGCCCTCTTGGCCTCTTTGCTCTCCTGTCCACTTTGCTCTCCGCCCTCTTGGCCTCTTTGCTCTCCTGGCCTCTTTGCTCTCTTGGCCTCTTTGCTCTCCTGGCCTCTTTGCTCTCCTTGCCTCTTTGCTCTCCGCCTTCTTGGCCTCTTTGATCTCCTGTCCACTTTGCTCTCCGCTCTCTTATACCTCTTTGCTCTCCTGGCCTCTTTGCTCTCTTGGCCTCTTTGCTCTCTTGGCCTCTTTGTTCAACTGGTCTCTTGGCCTCTTTGCTCTCCTGGCCTCTTTGCTCTCCGCCCTCTTTGCCTCTTTGCTCTCATGTCCACTTTGCTCTCCGCCCTCTTGGCCTCTTTGCTCTCCTGGTCTCTGGGCCTCTTTGCTCTTTTGGCCTCTTGGCCTCTTTTCTCTCCTGGCCACTTTGCTCTCCGCCCTACTGGCCACTTTGCTCTCCTGGCCTCTTTCCTCTCCTGGCCTCTTTGCTCTCCTGGCCTCTTCGCTCTCCTGGCTTCTTGGTCTCTTTGATTTCCTGGCCTCTTGTCCTCTTTGCTCTCCTGGCCTTTTTGCTCTCCTGGCCTCTTTGCTCTCCACCCTCTTGGCCTCTTTGCTTTCCTGTCCACTTTGCTCTCCGCCCTCTTGGCCTCTTTGCTCTTCTGGCCTCTTTGCTCTCTTGGCCTCTTTGCTCTCTTGGCCTCTTTGCTCTCTTGGCCTCTTTGCTCTCTTGGCCTCTTTGCTCTCTTGGTCTCTTTGCTCTCCTGGTCTCTTTGCTCTCCTGGCCTTTTTGCTCTCTTGGCCTCTTTGCTCTCCTGGCCTCTTTGCACTCCTGGCCTCTTTGCTCTCCCGGCCTCTTTGCTCTCCTGCCCTCTTGGCCTCTTTGCTCTTTTGGCCTCTTTGCCTCTTTGCTCTACTGGCCACTATGCTCTCCACCCTCCTCGTCACTTTGCTCTCCTGGCCTCTTTACTCTCCTGGCCTCTTGGCCTCTTCGCTCTCCTGGCTTCTTGGCCTCTTTGCTCTCCTGGCCTCTTGGCCTCTTTGCTCTCCTTGCCTCTTTGCTCTTTTGGCCTCTTGGCCTCTTTGCTCTCCTGGCCTCTTAGCTCTCTTGGCCTCTGTGTTCTCCTGGCCTCTGTGTTCTCCTTGTCCCTTTGCTCTCTTGGCCTCTTTGCTCTCCAGGCCTCTTTGCTCTCCTGGCCTCTTTCCTCTCCTGGCCTCTGTGTTCTCCTGGCCTCTGTGTTCTCCTGGCCTCTTTGGTCTCTTGGCCTCTTTGCTCTCTTGGCCTCTTTGTTCTCCGCCCTCTTTGCCTCTTTGCTCTCCTGTCCACTTTCCTCTCCGCCCTCCTGGCCTCTTTGCTCTCCTGGCCTCTGGACCTCTTTGCTCTCTTGGCCTCTTTGCTCTCCTGGCCTCTTTGCTCTCCTGGCCTCATTGCTCTCCTGGCCTCTTAGCTCTCCTGGCCTCTTTGCTCTCCTGGCCTCTTTGCTCTCTTGGCCTCTTTGCTCTCCTGGCCTCTTTGCTCTTTTGGCCTCTTGGCCTCTTTGCTCTCCTGGCCTCTTTGCTCTCCGCCCTCTTTGCCTCTTTGCTCTCCTGTCCACTTTCCTCTCCGCCCTTCTGGCCTCTTTGCTCTCCTGGCCTCTGGGCCTCTTTGCTCTCTTGGCCTCTTTGCTCTCCTGGCCTCTTTTTTCTCCTGGCCTCTTTGCTCTCCTGGTCTCTTTGCTCTCCTGGCCTCTTTGCTCTCCTGGCCTCTTTGCTCTCCTGGTCTCTTGGCCTCTTTGCTCTCCTGGCCTCTTTGCACTCCTGGCCTCTTTTTTCTCCGCCTTCTTGGCCTCTTTGATCTCCTGTCCACTTTGCTCTCCTGGCCTCTTAGCTCTCTTGGCCTCTGTGTTCTCCTTGTCCCTTTGCTCTCTTGGCCTCTTTGCTCTCCAGTCCTCTTTGCTCTCCTGGCCTCTTTCCTCTCCCCGCCTCTGTGTTCTCCGGGCCTCTGTGTTCTCCTGGCCTCTTTGCTCTCTTGGCCTCTTTGCTCTCTTGGCCTCTTTGCTCTCCTGGCCTCTCTGCTCTCCGCCCTCTTTGCCTCTTTGCTCTCCTGACCACTTTCCTCTCCGCCCTCCTGGCCTCTTTGCTCTCCTGGCCTCTGGACCTCTTTGCTCTCTTGGCCTCTTTGCTCTCCTGGCCTCTTTGCTCTTTTGGCCTCTTGGCCTCTTTGCTCTCCTGGCCTCTTAGCTCTCTTGGCCTCTGTGTTCTCCTGGCCTCTGTGTTCTCCTTGTCCCTTTGCTCTCTTGGCCTCTTTGCTCTCCAGGCCTCTTTGCTCTCCTGGCCTCTTTCCTCTCCTGGCCTCTTTCCTCTCCTGGCCTCTTTGCTCTCTTGGCCTCTTTGCTCTCTTGGCCTCTTTGTTCTCCTGGTCTCTTGGCCTCTTTGCTCTCCTGGCCTCTTTGCTCTCCGCCCTCTTTGCCTCTTTGCTCTCCTGTCCACTTTCCTCTCCGCCCTCCTGGCCTCTTTGCTCTCCTGGCCTCTGTGCCTCTTTGCTCTCTTGGCCTCTTTGCTCTCCTGGCCTCTTTGCTCTCCGCCCTCTTGGCCTCTTTGCTCTCCTGTCCACTTTGCTCTCCGCCCTCTTGGCCTCTTTGCTCTCCTGGCCTCTTTGCTCTCTTGGCCTCTTTGCTCTCCTGGCCTCTTTGCTCTCCTTGCCTCTTTGCTCTCCGCCTTCTTGGCCTCTTTGATCTCCTGTCCACTTTGCTCTCCGCTCTCTTATACCTCTTTGCTCTCCTGGCCTCTTTGCTCTCTTGGCCTCTTTGCTCTCTTGGCCTCTTTGTTCAACTGGTCTCTTGGCCTCTTTGCTCTCCTGGCCTCTTTGCTCTCCGCCCTCTTTGCCTCTTTGCTCTCCTGTCCACTTTGCTCTCCGCCCTCTTGGCCTCTTTGCTCTCCTGGTCTCTGGGCCTCTTTTCTCTTTTGGCCTCTTGGCCTCTTTTCTCT
Source organism: Rhinoderma darwinii (assembly GCF_050947455.1). Taxonomy (NCBI): domain Eukaryota; kingdom Metazoa; phylum Chordata; class Amphibia; order Anura; family Rhinodermatidae; genus Rhinoderma; species Rhinoderma darwinii. Next base: position 422,402,271 of record NC_134688.1, read on the forward strand.
CCTGGCCACTTTGCTCTCCGCCCTACTGGCCACTTTGCTCTCCTGGCCTCTTTCCTCTCCTGGCCTCCTTGCTCTCCTGGCCTCTTCGCTCTCCTGGCTTCTTGGTCTCTTTGATTTCCTGGCCTCTTGTCCTCTTTGCTCTCCTGGCCTTTTTGCTCTCCTGGCCTCTTTGCTCTCCACCCTCTTGGCCTCTTTGCTTTCCTGTCCACTTTGCTCTCCGCCCTCTTGGCCTCTTTGCTCTTCTGGCCTCTTTGCTCTCCTGGCCACTTTGCTCCCCTGGTTACTTTACTCTACAGGCCACTTTGCTCTCCTGGCCTTTTTCCTCACCTGGCCTCTTTGCTCTCCTGGCCTCTTTGCTCTCTTGGTCTCTTGACCTCTTTTGCTCTCCTGGCCTCTTTGCTCTCCTGGCCTCTTTGCTCTTGCGGCCTCTTTGCTCTCCTGGCCTCTGGGCCTCTTTGCTCTTTTGACCTCTTGGCCTCTTTGCTCTCCTGGCCACTTTGCTCTCCTGGCCTCTTTGCTCTCCTGGCCTTTTTGCTCTCCTGGCCTTTTTGCTCTCCTGGCCTCTTTGCTGTCCTGGCCTCTTCTCTCTCCTGGCTTCTTGGTCTCTTTGCTCTCCTGGCCTCTTGTCCTCTTTGCTCTCCTGGCCTTTTTGCTCTCCTGGCCTTTTTGCTCTCCTGGCCTCTTTGATCTCCGCCCTTTTGGCCTCTTTGCTCTCCTCTCCACTTTGCTCTCCGCCCTCCTGGCCACTTTGCTCTCCTGGCCACTTTGCTCTCCTGGCCTCTTTGCTCTCCTGGCCTCTTTGCACTCCTGGCCTCTTCGCTCTCCTGGCTTCTTGGCCTCTTTGCTCTCCTGGCCTCTTAGCTCTCTTGGCCTCTTAGCTCTCCTGGCCTTTTTGCTCTCCTGGCCTCTCTGCTCTCCTGGTCTCTTGGCCTCTTTGCTCTCCTGGCCTCTTTGCCTTCTTGGCCTCTTCTCTCTCCTGGCTTCTTGGTCTCTTTGCTCTCCTGGCCTCTTGTCCTCTTTTCTCTCCTGGCCTTTTTGCTCTCCTGGCCTCTTTGATCTCCGCCCTTTTGGCCTCTTTGCTCTCCTCTCCACTTTGCTCTCCGCCCTCCTGGCCACTTTGCTCTCCTGGCCACTTTGCTCTCCTGGCCTCTTTGCTCTCCTGGCCTCTTTGCACTCCTGGCATCTTCGCTCTCCTGGCTTCTTGGCCTCTTTGCTCTCCTGGCCTCTTAGCTCTCTTGGCCTCTTAGCTCTCCTGGCCTCTTTGCTCTCCTGGCCTCTCTGCTCTCCTGGTCTCTTGGCCTCTTTGCTCTCCTGGCCTCTTTGCTCTCTGCCTTCTTGGCCTCTTTGATCTCCTGTCCACCTTGCTCTCCGCCCTCTTGGCCTCTTTGCTCTCCAGGCCTCTTTGCTCTCTTGGCCTCTTTGCTCTCCTGGCCTCTTTGTTCTCCTGGTCTCTTGGCCTCTTTGCTCTCCTGGCCTCTTTGCTCTCCGCCCTCTTGGCCTCTTTGCTCTCCTGTCCACTTTGCTCTCCGCCATCTTGGCCTCTTTGCTCTCCTGGCCTCTTTGGTCTCCTGGCCTCTTAGCTCTCCTGGCCTCTTTGCTCTTTTGGCCTCTTTGCTCTCCTGGCCACTTTGCTCCCCTGGTTACTTTGCTCTACTGGCCACTTTGCTCTCCTAGCCTTTTTCCTCACCTGGCCTCTTTGCTCTCCTGGCCTCTTTGCTCTCTTGGTCTCTTGACCTCTTTTGCTCTCCTGACCTCTTTGCTCTCCTGGCCTCTTTGCTCCCCTGGTTACTTTACTCTACTGGCCACTTTGCTCTCCTGGCCTTTTTCCTCACCTGGCCTCTTTGCTCTCCTGGCCTCTTTGCTCTCCTGGCCTCTTGACCTATTTGCTCTCCTGGCCTCTTTGCTCTCCTGGCCTCTTTGCTCTCGCGGCCTCTTTGCTCTCCTGGCCTCTGGGCCTCTTTGCTCTTTTGACCTCTTGGCCTCTTTGCCCTCCTGGCCACTTTGCTCTCCTGGCCTCTTTGCTCTCCTGGCCTTTTTGCTCTCCTGGCCTCTTTGCTCTCCTGGCCTCTTCGCTCTCCTGGCTTCTTGGTCTCTTTGCTCTCCAGGCCTCTTGTCCTCTTTTCTCTCCTGGCCTTTTTGCTCTCCTGGCCTCTTTGCTCTCCGCCCTCTTGGCCTCTTTGCTCTCCTGTCCACTTTGCTCTCCGCCCTCTTGGCCTCTTTGCTCTCCTGGTCTCTTTGCTCTCTTGGCCTTTTTGCTCTCTTGGCCTCTTTGCTCTCCTGGCCTCTTTCCTCTCCTGGCCTCTTTGGTCTCCTGGCCTCTTAGCTCTCCTGGCCTCTTTGCTCTCCTGACCTCTTTGCTCTCCTGGCCTCTTTGCTCCCCTGGTTACTTTACTCTACTGGCCACTTTGCTCTCCTGGCCTTTTTCCTCACCTGGCCTCTTTGCTCTCCTGGCCTCTTTGCTCTCCTGGCCTCTTGACCTATTTGCTCTCCTGGCCTCTTTGCTCTCCTGGCCTCTTTGCTCTCGCGGCCTCTTTGCTCTCCTGGCCTCTGGGCCTCTTTGCTCTTTTGACCTCTTGGCCTCTTTGCTCTCCTGGCCACTTTGCTCTCCGCCCTCCTGGCCACTTTGCTCTCCTGGCCTCTTTGCTCTCCTGGCCTTTTTGCTCTCCTGGCCTCTTTGCTCTCCTGGCCTCTTCGCTCTCCTGGCTTCTTGGTCTCTTTGCTCTCCAGGCCTCTTGTCCTCTTTTCTCTCCTGGCCTTTTTGCTCTCCTGGGCTCTTTGCTCTCCGCCCTCTTGGCCTCTTTGCTCTCCTGTCCACTTTGCTCTCCGCCCTCTTGGCCTCTTTGCTCTCCTGGTCTCTTTGCTCTCTTGGCCTTTTTGCTCTCTTGGCCTCTTTGCTCTCCTGGCCTCTTTCCTCTCGTGGCCTCTTTGCTCTCCTGGACTCTTTGCTCTCCTGGTCTCTTGGTCCCTTTGCTCTCCTGGCCTCTTTGCACTCCTGGCCTCTTTGCTCTCCCGGCCTCTTTGCTCTCTTGCCCTCTTGGCCTCTTTGCTCTTTTGGCCTCATGGCCTCTTTGCTCTCCTGGCCACTATACTCTCCGCCCTCCTGGCCACTGTGCTCTCCTGGCCTCTTTACTTTCCTGGCCTCTTGGCCTCTTCGCTCTCCTGGCTTCTTGGCCTCTTTGCTCTCTTGGCCTCTTAGCTCTCCTGGCCTCTTTGCTCTCCTGGCCTATCTGCTCTCCTGGTCTCTTGGCCTCTTTGCTCTCCTGGCCTCTTTGCTCTCTGCCTTCTTGGCCTCTTTGATCTCCTGTCCACCTTGCTCTCCGCCCTCTTGGCCTCTTTGCTCTCCAGGCCTCTTTGCTCTCTTGGCCTCTTTGCTCTCCTGGCCTCTTTGTTCTCCTGGTCTCTTGGCCTCTTTGCTCTCCTGGCCTCTTTGCTCTCCGCCCTCTTGGCCTCTTTGCTCTCCTGTCCACTTTGCTCTCCGCCATCTTGGCCTCTTTGCTCTCCTGGCCTCTTTGGTCTCCTGGCCTCTTAGCTCTCCTGGCCTCTTTGCTCTTTTGGCCTCTTTGCTCTTTTGGCCTCTTTGCTCTCCTGGCCACTTTGCTCCCCTGGTTACTTTGCTCTACTGGACACTTTGCTCTCCTAGCCTTTTTCCTCACCTGGCCTCTTTGGTCTCCTGGCCTCTTTGCTCTCTTGGTCTCTTGACCTCTTTTGCTCTCCTGACCTCTTTGCTCTCCTGGCCTCTTTGCTCCCCTGGTTACTTTACTCTACTGGCCACTTTGCTCTCCTGGCCTTTTTCCTCACCTGGCCTCTTTGCTCTCCTGGCCTCTTTGCTCTCCTGGCCTCTTGACCTATTTGCTCTCCTGGCCTCTTTGCTCTCCTGGCCTCTTTGCTCTCGCGGCCTCTTTGCTCTCCTGGCCTCTGGGCCTCTTTGCTCTTTTGACCTCTTGGCCTCTTTGCTCTCCTGGCCACTTTGCTCTCCGCCCTCCTGGCCACTTTGCTCTCCTGGCCTCATTGCTCTCCTGGCCTTTTTGCTCTCCTGGCCTCTTTGCTCTCCTGGCCTCTTCGCTCTCCTGGCTTCTTGGTCTATTTGCTCTCCAGGCCTCTTGTCCTCTTTTCTCTCCTGGCCTTTTTGCTCTCCTGGCCTCTTTGCTCTCCGCCCTCTTGGCCTCTTTGCTCTCCTGTCCACTTTGCTCTCCGCCCTCTTGGCCTCTTTGCTCTCCTGGTCTCTTTGCTCTCTTGGCCTTTTTGCTCTCTTGGCCTCTTTGCTCTCCTGGCCTCTTTCCTCTCGTGGCCTCTTTGCTCTCCTGGACTCTTTGCTCTCCTGGTCTCTTGGTCCCTTTGCTCTCCTGGCCTCTTTGCACTCCTGGCCTCTTTGCTCTCCCGGCCTCTTTGCTCTCTTGCCCTCTTGGCCTCTTTGCTCTTTTGGCCTCATGGCCTCTTTGCTCTCCTGGCCACTATACTCTCCGCCCTCCTGGCCACTGTGCTCTCCTGGCCTCTTTACTTTCCTGGCCTCTTGGCCTCTTCGCTCTCCTGGCTTCTTGGCCTTTTTGCTCTCTTGGCCTCTTAGCTCTCCTGGCCTCTTTGCTCTCTTGGCCTATCTGCTCTCCTGGTCTCTTGGCCTCTTTGCTCTCCTGGCCTCTTTGCTCTCTGCCTTCTTGGCCTCTTTGATCTCCTGTCCACCTTGCTCTCCGCCCTCTTGGCCTCTTTGCTCTCCAGGCCTCTTTGCTCTCTTGGCCTCTTTGCTCTCCTGGCCTCTTTGTTCTCCTGGTCTCTTGGCCTCTTTGCTCTCCTGGCCTCTTTGCTCTCCGCCCTCTTGGCCTCTTTGCTCTCCTGTCCACTTTGCTCTCCGCCATCTTGGCCTCTTTGCTCTCCTGGCCTCTTTGGTCTCCTGGCCTCTTAGCTCTCCTGGCCTCTTTGCTCTCTTGGTCTCTTGACCTCTTTTGCTCTCCTGACCTCTTTGCTCTCCTGGCCTCTTTGCTCCCCTGGTTACTTTACTCTACTGGCCACTTTGCTCTCCTGGCCTTTTTCCTCACCTGGCCTCTTTGCTCTCCTGGCCTCTTTGCTCTCCTGGCCTCTTTGCTCTCCTGGCCTCTTTGCTCTCGCGGCCTCTTTGCTCTCATGGCCTCATGGCCTCTGGGCCTCTTTGCTCTTTTGACCTCTTGGCCTCTTTGCTCTCCTGGCCACTTTGCTCTCTGCCCTCCTGGCCACTTTGCTCTCCTGGCCTCTTTGCTCTCCTGGCCTTTTTGCTCTCCTGGCCTCTTTGCTCTCCTGGCCTCTTCGCTCTCCTGGCTTCTTGGTCTCTTTGCTCTCCTGGCCTCTTGTCCTCTTTGCTCTCCTGGCCTTTTTGCTCTCCTGACCTCTTTGTTTTCCGCTCTCTTGGCCTCTTTGCTCTCTTGGCCTCTTTGCTCTCCTGCCTCTTTCCTCTCCTGGCCTCTTTGCTCTCCTGGCCTCTTTGCTCTCCTGGCCTCTTTGCTCTCCTGGCCTTTTTGCTCTCCTGGCCTTTTTGCTCTCCTGGCCTTTTTGCTCTCCTGGCCTCTTTGCTCTCCTGGCCTCTTTGCTCTCCTGGCCTTTTTGCTCTCCTGGCCTCTTCGCTCTCCTGGCTTCTTGGTCTCTTTGCTCTCCAGGCCTCTTGTCCTCTTTTCTCTCCTGGCCTTTTTGCTCTCCTGGCCTCTTTGCTCTCCGCCCTCTTGGCCTCTTTGCTCTCCTGTCCACTTTGCTCTCCGCCCTCTTGGCCTCTTTGCTCTCCTGGTCTCTTTGCTCTCTTGGCCTCTTTGCTCTCCTGGCCTCTTTGCTCTCCTGGCCTCTTTGCTCTCCTGGTCTCTTTGCTCTCCTGGTCTCTTGGTCCCTTTGCTCTCCTGGCCTCTTTGCACTCCTGGCCTCTTTGCTCTCCCGGCCTCTTTGCTCTCCTGCCCTCTTGGCCTCTTTGCTCTTTTGCCCTCCTGTCCACTTTGCTCTCCGCCCTCTTGGCCTCTTTGCTCTCCTGGCCTCTGGGCATCTTTGCTCATTTGACCTCTTGGCCTCTTTGCTCTCCTGGCCACTTTTCTCTCCGCCCTCCTGGCCACTTTGCTCTCCTGGTCTCTTTGCTCTACTGGCCTCTTTGCTCTCCTGGCCTTTTTACTCTCCTGGCCTCTTTGCTCTCCTGGCCTCTTCGCTCTCCTGCTTCTTGGTCTCCTTGCTCTCCTGGTCTCTTGGTCCCTTTGCTCTTCTGGCCTCTTTGCTCTCCTGCCCTCTTGGCCTCTTTGCTCTATTGGCCTCTTGGCCTCTTTGCTCTCCTGGCCACTATGCTCTCCGCCCTCCTGGCCACTGTGCTCTCCTGGACTTTTTACTCTCCTGGCCTCTTGGCCTCTTCGCTCTCCTGGCTACTTGGCCTCTTTGCTCTCCTGGCCTCTTTGCTCTCCTGGCCTCTTTGCTATCCTGGTCTCTTGGCCTCTTTGCTCTCCTGGCCTCTTTGCTCTCTGCCTTCTTGGCCTCTTTGATCTCCTGTCCACTTTGCTCTCCGCCCTCTTGGCCTCTTTGCTCTCCAGGCCTCTTTGCTCTCTTGGCCTCTTTGCTCTCCTGGCCTCTTTGTTCTCCTGGTCTCTTGGCCTCTTTGCTCTCCTGGCCTCTTTGCTCTCCGCCCTTTTGGCCTCTTTGCTCTCCTGTCCACTTTGCTCTCCGCCATCTTGGCCTCTTTGCTCTCCTGGCCTCTTTGGTCTCCTGGCCTCTTAGCTCTCCTGGCCTCTTTGCTCTTTTGGCCTCTTTGCTCTCCTGGCCACTTTGCTCCCCTGGTTACTTTACTCTACTGGCCACTTTGCTCTGCTGGCCTTTTTCCTCACCTGGCCTCTTTGCTCTCCTGGCCTCTTTGCTCTCTTGGTCTCTTGACCTCTTTTGCTCTCCTGGCCTCTTTGCTCTCCGCCCTCCTGGCCACTTTGCTCTCCTGGCCTCTTTGCTCTCCTGGCCTTTTTGCTCTCCTGGCCTCTTTGCTCTCCTGGCCTCTTCTCTCTCCTGGCTTCTTGGTCTCTTTGCTCTCCTGGCCTCTTGTCCTCTTTGCTCTCCTGGCCTTTTTGCTCTCCTGGCCTCTTTGCTCTCCTGGCCTCTTCGCTCTCCTGGCTTCTTGGTCTCTTTGCTCTCCTGGCCTCTTGTCCTCTTTGCTCTCCTGGCCTTTTTGCTCTCCTGGCCTCTTTGCTCTCCGCCCTTTTGGCCTCTTTGCTCTCCTCTCCACTTTACTCTCCGCCCTCCTGGCCACTTTGCTCTCCTGGCCTCTTTGCTCTCCAGGCCTCTTTGCTCTCCTGGCCTCTTTGCACTCCTGGCCTCTTCGCTCTCCTGGCTTCTTGGCCTCTTTGCTCTCCTGGCCTCTTAGCTCTCTTGGCCTCTTAGCTCTCCTGGCCTCTTTGCTCTCCTGGCCTCTCTGCTCTCCTGGTCTCTTGGCCTCTTTGCTCTCCTGGCCTCTTTGCTCTCTGCCTTCTTGGCCTCTTTGCTCTTTTGGCCTCTTGGCCTCTTTGCTCTCCTGGCCTCTTTGCTCTCCGCCCTCTTGGCCTCTTTGCTCTCCTGGCCTCTTTGCTCTCCCGGCCTTTTTGCTCTCCTGGCCTCTGGGCCTCTTTGCTCTTTTGACCTCTTGGCCTCTTTGCTCTCCTGGCCACTTTGCTCTCCGCCCTCCTGGCCACTTTGCTCTCCTGGTCTCTTTGCTCTCCTGGCCTCTTTGCTCTCCTGGCCTTTTTGCTCTCCTGGCCTCTTTGCTCTCCTGGCCTCTTCGCTCTCCTGCTTCTTGGTCTCTTTGCTCTCCTGGCCTCTTGTCCTCTTTGCTCTCCTGGCCTCTTTGCTCTCCTGGCCTCTTTGCTCTCCTGGCCTTTTTGCTCTCCTGGCCTTTTTGCTCTCCTGGCCTCTTTGCTCTCCTGGCCTCTTTGCTCTCCTGGCCTCTTTGCTCTCCTGGCCTCTTCGCTCTCCTGGCTTCTTGGTCTCTTTGCTCTCCAGGCCTCTTGTCCTCTTTTCTCTCCTGGCCTTTTTGCTCTCCTGGCCTCTTTGCTCTCCGCCCTCTTGGCCTCTTTGCTCTCCTGTCCACTTTGCTCTCCGCCCTCTTGGCCTCTTTGCTCTCCTGGTCTCTTTGCTCTCTTGGCCTCTTTGCTCTCTTGGCCTCTTTGCTCTCTTGGCCTCTTTGCTCTCCTGGCCTCTTTGCTCTCCTGGCCTCTTTGCTCTCCTGGTCTCTTGGTCCCTTTGCTCTCATGGCCTCTTTGCTCTCCTGGCCTCTTTGTTCTCCTGGTCTCCCGGCCTCTTTGATCTCCTGCCCTCTTGGCCTCTTTGCTCTTTTGGCCTCATGGCCTCTTTGCTCTCCTGGCCACTATGCTCTCCGCTCTCCTGGCCTCTTTGCTCTCTTGGCCTCTTAGCTCTCCTGGCCTCTTTGCTCTCCTGGCCTCTCTGCTCTCCTGGTCTCTTGGCCTCTTTGCTCTCCTGGCCTCTTTGATCTCCTGTCCACCTTGCTCTCCGCCCTCTTGGCCTCTTTGTTCTCCTGGCCTCTTTGGTCTCCTGGCCTCTTAGCTCTCCTGGCCTCTTTGCTCTTTTGGCCTCTTTGCTCTCCTGGCCACTTTGCTCCCCTGGTTACTTTACTCTACTGGCCACTTTGCTCTCCTGGCCTTTTTCCTCACCTGGCCTTTTTCCTCACCTGGCCTCTTTGCTCTCCTGGCCTCTTTGCTCTCTTGGTCTCTTGACCTCTTTTGCTCTCCTGGCCTCTTTGCTCTCCTGGCCTCTGGGCCTCTTTGCTCTTTTGACCTCTTGGCCTCTTTGCTCTCCTGGCCACTTTGCTCTCCTGGCCTCTTTGCTCTCCTGGCCTTTTTGCTCTCCTGGCCTCTTTGCTGTCCTGGCCTCTTCTCTCTCCTGGCTTCTTGGTCTCTTTGCTCTCCTGGCCTCTTGTCCTCTTTGCTCTCCTGGCCTTTTTGCTCTCCTGGCCTCTTTGCTCTCCGCCCTTTTGGCCTCTTTGCTCTCCTCTCCACTTTGCTCTCCGCCCTCCTGGCCACTTTGCTCTCCTGGCCTCTTTGCTCTCCTGGCCTCTTTGCTCTCCTGGCCTCTTTGCACTCCTGGCCTCTTCGCTCTCCTGGCTTCTTGGCCTCTTTGCTCTCCTGGCCTCTTAGCTCTCTTGGCCTCTTAGCTCTTCTGGCCTCTTTGCTCTCCTGGCCTCTCTGCTCTCCTGGTCTCTTGGCCTCTTTGCTCTCCTGGCCTCTTTGCTCTCTGCCTTCTTGGCCTCTTTGATCTCCTGTCCACCTTGCTCTCCGCCCTCTTGGCCTCTTTGCTCTCCAGGCCTCTTTGCTCTCTTGGCCTCTTTGCTTTCCTGGCCTCTTTGTTCTCCTGGTCTCTTGGCCTCTTTGCTCTCCTGGCCTCTTTGCTCTCCGCCCTCTTGGCCTCTTTGCTCTCCTGTCCACTTTGCTCTCCGCCATCTTGGCCTCTTTGCTCTCCTGGCCTCTTTGGTCTCCTGGCCTCTTAGCTCTCCTGGCCTCTTTGCTCTTTTGGCCTCTTTGCTCTCCTGGCCACTTTGCTCCCCTGGTTACTTTACTCTACTGGCCACTTTGCTCTCCTGGCCTTTTTCCTCACCTGGCCTCTTTGCTCTCCTGGCCTCTTTGCTCTCTTGGTCTCTTGACCTCTTTTGCTCTCCTGGCCTCTTTGCTCTCCTGGCCTCTTTGCTCTCGCGGCCTCTTTGCTCTCCTGGCCTCTGGGCCTCTTTGCTCTTTTGACCTCTTGGCCTCTTTGCTGTCCTGGCCACTTTGCTCTCCTGGCCTCTTTGCTCTCCTGGCCTTTTTGCCCTCCTGGCCTCTTTGCTCTCCTGGCCTCTTCTCTCTCCTGGCTTCTTGGTCTCTTTGCTCTCCTGGCCTCTTGTCCTCTTTTCTCTCCTGGCCTTTTTGCTCTCCTGGCCTCTTTGATCTCCGCCCTTTTGGCCTCTTTGCTCTCCTCTCCACTTTGCTCTCCGCCCTCCTGGCCACTTTGCTCTCCTGGCCACTTTGCTCTCCTGGCCTCTTTGCTCTCCTGGCCTTTTTGCTCTCCTGGCCTCTTTGCTCTCCTGGCCTCTTCGCTCTCCTGGCTTCTTGGTCTCTTTGCTCTCCTGGCCTCTTGTCCTCTTTGCTCTCCTGGCCTTTTTGCTCTCCTGGTGTTAGGGATCTGCCAGGTACTTCATCTAGGTATACTCCTGGGATTAATCAATCCACACCTGAGGCCAGACCTGTTCGACTGACACCATCTCCCACCAACCAGGGTGGCAGGCTCAGGAGTGGGAGAGCCTATCGCGGCCTGGTCTGTCGGAGTTAGCTCCGCCCCCTGTCCTTTATTACCTGCCCTGTTCTCTCCCTCAGTGCTTGTAATTCTTTTGGATTCCTGGCCCCACTGCTGCTTGCTCCAGCCTGCTTCTGCCGTGCTTCTGCCTTGCTGCACTTCTGCTTGACCTGCTTTGCTTTGCCCCTGGCTTGCTTCTGTCTCCTTACCCGCTTGGGTGTACTCACTTCGTCCTGGTCCTGACTGTCCATTCGCCGCTCCGTTTCCTCGTGGCGTTCCGTGGCTACTGCCCCTTCCCTTGCATGTTCCCTGTTTGTTTTCCTGTGCACTTAGACAGCGTAGGGACCGCCGCCCAGTTGTACCTCGTCGCCTAGGGCGGGTCGTTGCAAGTAGGCAGGGACAGGGCGGTGGGTAGATTAGGGCTCACTTTCCCTTCACCTCCTTCCTGCCATTACATAATTACAAGCCCTTACCTAGTCTACCATTTCTCCTACGCTGACGCTATCATGGACCCCCACGGAGGACTCGGAGGTACCTATGCAACTCGGGGCCTCCATGTCCCCTCGACAACGTAGGGAGTTTCGCAGAATGAATGGTCTCTGCTTCTACTGTGGGGACGACAAGCATCTACTGAACACCTGTCCCAGGCGCAAGAATAAGAAACCGGAAAACTTCCGCGCCTAAGTGATCATCGGGGAGGTCACTTGGGCGCACAGGTATTTCCCGTTAATGTGAAACGCAATAAAATTTTGCTTCCCTTTCAGGTCTCGTTTGCTGGCCGGGCTGCCACGGGCAGTGCTTTCGTGGATTCAGGGTCATCTGCTAATATCATGTCTGTGGAATTTGCTATGTCTCTAAAGATGCCTTGTATTGATTTACCTTATCCTATCCCTGTAGTAGGAATCGACTCAACTCCCCTTGCTAATGGTTATTTTACTCAGCATACTCCTGTTTTTGAACTCCTGGTTGGCTCCATGCATTTGGAGCAGTGCTCTGTACTGGTGATGCAGGGATTATCGTCTGATCTGGTTTTAGGCCTTCCCTGGTTGCAGTTGCATAATCCCACGTTTGATTGGAATACTGGGGATCTCACCAAATGGGGTAATGAATGTCTTATGTCATGTCTTTCTGTTAACTCTATTTCTCCCCGGGAGGAGGTAAACACGCTTCCTGAGTTTGTTCAGGACTTCGCCGATGTGTTTTCTAAGGAGGCCTCCGAGGTGTTGCCCCCCCATAGAGATTACGATTGCGCTATCGATTTGGTGCCTGGTGCCAAGCTTCCTAAGGGTAGGATATTTAATCTTTCATGTCCTGAACGTGAAGCCATGAGGGTGTATATCCAAGAATGCCTGGCCAAGGGTTTCATTCGCCCCTCGACTTCTCCTGTAGGTGCTGGCTTCTTCTTCGTGGGGAAGAAGGATGGTGGTCTTAGGCCGTGCATTGATTATCGTAACCTGAATAAGGTCACCGTAAGGAACCAGTACCCACTTCCTTTGATTCCGGATCTTTTTAATCAGGTTCAGGGAGCCCAATGGTTTTCTAAGTTCGATCTACGGGGGGCATATAACCTTATCCGCATCAAAGAGGGGGATGAGTGGAAAACTGCGTTCAACACACCCGAGGGTCATTTCGAATACCTGGTCATGCCCTTTGGGTTGTGTAATGCCCCTGCTGTCTTCCAGAATTTTATTAATGAAATCCTGAGAGAGTACCTGGGTAATTTTCTTGTTGTGTACCTTGATGACATACTGGTGTTTTCCAAGGACTGGTCCTCCCACGTGGAGCATGTCAGGAAGGTGCTCCAGGTCCTTCGGGAGAATAATCTGTTTGCTAAGACTGAAAAATGTGTCTTTGGGGTACAGGAGATACCATTTTTAGGGCAAATCCTCACTCCTCATGAATTCCGCATGGACCCTGCCAAGGTTCAGGCTGTGGCGGAATGGGTCCAACCTGCCTCCCTTAAGGCGTTACAGTGTTTTTTAGGGTTCGCCAACTATTACAGGAGATTTATTGCCAACTTCTCGGTCGTCGCTAAGCCTCTTACGGACCTTACCCGCAAGGGTGCTGATGTCCTCCATTGGCCCCCTGAGGCCGTCCAGGCCTTTGAGACCCTCAAGAAGTGCTTTATCTCGGCCCCCGTGCTGATTCAGCCCAACCAAGAGGAGCCATTTATTGTGGAGGTTGACGCTTCCGAGGTGGGAGTGGGGGCCGTCTTGTCCCAGGGTACCAGCTCCCTCACCCATCTCCGCCCCTGTGCTTACTTCTCTAGGAAGTTTTCGCCCACGGAGAGTAACTATGATATTGGCAACCGCGAACTTCTAGCCATTAAATGGGCTTTTGAGGAGTGGCGGCACTTCCTGGAGGGGGCCAGACACCAGGTAACGGTCCTTACGGATCACAAGAATCTGGTTTTCCTAGAATCGGCCCGGAGGCTTAATCCTAGACAAGCTCGGTGGGCACTATTCTTTACCAGATTTAATTTCTTGGTTACCTATAGGGCTGGGTCCAAGAATATTAAGGCTGATGCTCTGTCACGTAGTTTCATGGCCAATCCTCCTTCTGAGAAGGATCCTGCTTGTATTTTACCCCCTGGTATAATCGTCTCTGCCACGGATTCTGATTTAGCTTCTGATATCGCGGCTGATCAGGGTGCAGCTCCCGGGAACGTCCCTGGGGACAAACTGTTTGTTCCCCTGCAATACCGGCTGAGGGTACTCAGGGAAAACCATGACTCCGCTCTATCTGGTCATCCTGGCATCTTGGGCACCAAACACCTCATTACCAGAAACTATTGGTGGCCTGGGTTGCCTAAAGACGTTAGGGCTTACGTCGCCGCTTGTGAGGTTTGCGCTAGGTCCAAAACCCCTAGGTCCCGACCTGCGGGCCTACTACGTTCCTTGCCCATTCCCCAGAGACCTTGGACCCATATCTCCATGGATTTTATCACCGATTTGCCTCCATCTCAGGGCAAGTCGGTGGTGTGGGTGGTAGTCGACCGCTTCAGCAAGATGTGCCACTTTGTGCCCCTTAAGAAGCTACCTAACGCCAAGACGTTAGCTTCTTTGTTTGTGAAACACATCCTGCGTCTCCATGGGGCCCCAGTCAATATAGTTTCTGACAGAGGGGTACAATTTGTTTCCTTATTTTGGAGAGCTTTTTGTAAAAAGTTGGAGATTGATCTGTCCTTCTCCTCCGCCTTCCATCCCGAAACTAATGGCCAAACGGAAAGGACCAACCAATCCCTGGAACAATATTTAAGGTGTTTCATCTCTGACTGTCAATTCGATTGGGTCTCATTCCTTCCCCTTGCTGAATTTTCCTTGAATAACCGGGTCAGTAACTCGTCAGGGGTCTCCCCGTTTTTCTGTAATTTCGGGTTTAACCCAAGATTCTCCTCCGTCTCCCCTGGTTGTTCCAATAATCCTGAGGTAGAGGATGTTCATCGGGAACTGTGCACTGTCTGGGCCCAGGTTCAGAAGAACCTAGAGGCATCCCAGAGCGCACAAAAGATTCAGGCGGATAGTAGACGTTCTGCTAACCCCCGGTTTGTCGTCGGAGATTTGGTCTGGTTGTCGTCCAGGAACTTGCGCCTTAAGGTCCCGTCCAGGAAGTTTGCTCCCCGATTTATTGGACCTTATAAGATCATTGAAGTCCTCAACCCTGTATCCTTCCGTCTGGAGCTCCCCCCATCATTTCGCATACATGACGTCTTCCATGCCTCCCTCCTTAAACGCTGCTCCCCGTCCTGGTCCCCCTCGAGGATACCTCCTGTTCCCGTTCTCACCCCTGAGGGGGTGGAATTCGAGGTGGCCAAGATTATGGACAGTAGGATGGTCCAGGGCTCCCTCCAGTACCTGGTCCATTGGAGAGGATACGGGCCGGAGGAGAGGACTTGGGTACCTGCCCGTGATGTTCACGCTGGGGTATTGATCAGGAGGTTCCACCTTCTCTTCCCCACTAAACCGGGTCCCCTTAGTAAGGGTCCGGTGGCCCCTCATAAAAGGGGGAGTACTGTTAGGGATCTGCCAGGTACTTCATCTAGGTATACTCCTGGGATTAATCAATCCACACCTGAGGCCAGACCTGTTCGACTGACACCATCTCCCACCAACCAGGGTGGCAGGCTCAGGAGTGGGAGAGCCTATCGCGGCCTGGTCTGTCGGAGTTAGCTCCGCCCCCTGTCCTTTATTACCTGCCCTGTTCTCTCCCTCAGTGCTTGTAATTCTTTTGGATTCCTGGCCCCACTGCTGCTTGCTCCAGCCTGCTTCTGCCGTGCTTCTGCCTTGCTGCACTTCTGCTTGACCTGCTTTGCTTTGCCCCTGGCTTGCTTCTGTCTCCTTGCCCGCTTGGGTGTACTCACTTCGTCCTGGTCCTGACTGTCCGTTCGCCGCTCCGTTTCCTCGTGGCGTTCCGTGGCTACTGCCCCTTCCCTTGCATGTTCCCTGTTTGTTTTCCTGTGCACTTAGACAGCGTAGGGACCGCCGCCCAGTTGTACCTCGTCGCCTAGGGCGGGACGTTGCAAGTAGGCAGGGACAGGGCGGTGGGTAGATTAGGGCTCACTTTCCCTTCACCTCCTTCCTGCCATTACACCTGGCCTCTTTGCTCTCTGCTCTCTTGGCCTCTTTGCTCTCCTGGCCTCTTCGCTCTCCTGCTTCTTGGTCTGTTTGCTCTCCTGGCCTCTTGTCCTCTTTGCTCTCCTGGCCTCTTTGCTCTCCTGGCCTCTTTGCTCTCCTGGCCTTTTTGCTCTCCTGGCCTTTTTGCTCTCCTGGCCTCTTTGCTCTCCTGGCCTCTTTGCTCTCCTGGCCTCTTTGCTCTCCTGGCCTCTTCGCTCTCCTGGCTTCTTGGTCTCTTTGCTCTCCAGGCCTCTTGTCCTCTTTTCTCTCCTGGCCTTTTTGCTCTCCTGGCCTCTTTGCTCTCCGCCCTCTTGGCCTCATTGCTCTCCTGTCCACTTTGCTCTCCGCCCTCTTGGCCTCTTTGCTCTCCTGGTCTCTTTGCTCTCTTGGCCTCTTTGCTCTCTTGGCCTCTTTGCTCTCCTGGCCTCTTTGCTCTCCTGGCCTCTTTGCTCTCCTGGTCTCTTGGTCCCTTTGCTCTCATGGCCTCTTTGCTCTCCTGGCCTCTTTGTTCTCCTGGTCTCCCGGCCTCTTTGATCTCCTGCCCTCTTGGCCTCTTTGCTCTTTTGGCCTCATGGCCTCTTTGCTCTCCTGGCCACTATGCTCTCCGCTCTCCTGGCCTCTTTGCTCTCTTGGCCTCTTAGCTCTCCTGGCCTCTTTGCTCTCCTGGCCTCTCTGCTCTCCTGGTCTCTTGGCCTCTTTGCTCTCCTGGCCTCTTTGCTCTCTGCCTTCTTGGCCTCTTTGATCTCCTGTCCACCTTGCTCTCCGCCCTCTTGGCCTCTTTGTTCTCCTGGCCTCTTTGGTCTCCTGGCCTCTTAGCTCTCCTGGCCTCTTTGCTCTTTTGGCCTCTTTGCTCTCCTGGCCACTTTGCTCCCCTGGTTACTTTACTCTACTGGCCACTTTGCTCTCCTGGCCTTTTTCCTCACCTGGCCTCTTTGCTCTCCTGGCCTCTTTGCTCTCTTGGTCTCTTGACCTCTTTTGCTCTCCTGGCCTCTTTGCTCTCCTGGCCTCTGGGCCTCTTTGCTCTTTTGACCTCTTGGCCTCTTTGCTCTCCTGGCCACTATGCTCTCCTGGCCTCTTTGCTCTCCTGGCCTTTTTGCTCTCCTGGCCTCTTTGCTGTCCTGGCCTCTTCTCTCTCCTGGCTTCTTGGTCTCTTTGCTCTCCTGGCCTCTTGTCCTCTTTGCTCTCCTGGCCTTTTTGCTCTCCTGGCCTCTTTGCTCTCCGCCCTTTTGGCCTCTTTGCTCTCCTCTCCACTTTGCTCTCCGCCCTCCTGGCCACTTTGCTCTCCTGGCCACTTTGCTCTCCTGGCCTCTTTGCTCTCCTGGCCTCTTTGCTCTCCTGGCCTCTTTGCACTCCTGGCCTCTTTGCACTCCTGGCCTCTTCGCTCTCCTGGCTTCTTGGCCTCTTTGCTCTCCTGGCCTCTTAGCTCTCTTGGCCTCTCTGCTCTCCTGGTCTCTTGGCCTCTTTGCTCTCCTGGCCTCTTTGCTCTCTGCCTTCTTGGCCTCTTTGATCTCCTGTCCACCTTGCTCTCCGCCCTCTTGGCCTCTTTGCTCTCCAGGCCTCTTTGCTCTCTTGGCCTCTTTGCTTTCCTGGCCTCTTTGTTCTCCTGGTCTCTTGGCCTCTTTGCTCTCCTGGCCTCTTTGCTCTCCGCCCTTTTGGCCTCTTTGCTCTCCTCTCCACTTTGCTCTCCGCCCTCCTGGCCACTTTGCTCTCCTGGCCTCTTTGCTCTCCTGGCCTCTTTGCTCTCCTGGCCTCTTTGCACTCCTGGCCTCTTCGCTCTCCTGGCTTCTTGGCCTCTTTGCTCTCCTGGCCTCTTAGCTCTCTTGGCCTCTTAGCTCTCCTGGCCTCTTTGCTCTCCTGGCCTCTCTGCTCTCCTGGTCTCTTGGCCTCTTTGCTCTCCTGGCCTCTTTGCTCTCTGCCTTCTTGGCCTCTTTGATCTCCTGTCCACCTTGCTCTCCGCCCTCTTGGCCTCTTTGCTCTCCAGGCCTCTTTGCTCTCTTGGCCTCTTTGCTTTCCTGGCCTCTTTGTTCTCCTGGTCTCTTGGCCTCTTTGCTCTCCTGGCCTCTTTGCTCTCCGCCCTCTTGGCCTCTTTGCTCTCCTGTCCACTTTGCTCTCCGCCATCTTGGCCTCTTTGCTCTCCTGGCCTCTTTGGTCTCCTGGCCTCTTAGCTCTCCTGGCCTCTTTGCTCTTTTGGCCTCTTTGCTCTCCTGGCCACTTTGCTCCCCTGGTTACTTTACTCTACTGGCCACTTTGCTCTCATGGCCTTTTTCCTCACCTGGCCTCTTTGCTCTCCTGGCCTCTTTGCTCTCTTGGTCTCTTGACCTCTTTTGCTCTCCTGGCCTCTTTGCTCTCCTGGCCTCTTTGCTCTCGCGGCCTCTTTGCTCTCCTGGCCTCTGGGCCTCTTTGCTCTTTTGACCTCTTGGCCTCTTTGCTCTCCTGGCCACTTTGCTCTCCTGGCCTCTTTGCTCTCCTGGCCTTTTTGCCCTCCTGGCCTCTTTGCTCTCCTGGCCTCTTCTCTCTCCTGGCTTCTTGGTCTCTTTGCTCTCCTGGCCTCTTGTCCTCTTTTCTCTCCTGGCCTTTTTGCTCTCCTGGCCTCTTTGATCTCCGCCCTTTTGGCCTCTTTGCTCTCCTCTCCACTTTGCTCTCCGCCCTCCTGGCCACTTTGCTCTCCTGGCCACTTTGCTCTCCTGGCCTCTTTGCTCTCCTGGCCTCTTCGCTCTCCTGGCTTCTTGGTCTCTTTGCTCTCCTGGCCTCTTGTCCTCTTTGCTCTCCTGGCCTTTTTGCTCTCCTGGCCTCTTTGCTCTCTGCTCTCTTGGCCTCTTTGCTCTCCTGGCCTCTTTGCTCTCCTGGCCTCTTTGCTCTCCTGGCCTCTTTGCTCTCCTGGCCTCTTGGTCCCTTTGCTCTCCTGGCCTCTTTGCACTCCTGGCCTATTTGCTCTCCCGGCCTCTTTGCTCTCCTGCCCTCTTGGCCTCCTTGCCCTCCTGTCCACTTTGCTCTCCGCCCTCTTGGCCTCTTTGCTCTCCTGGCCTCTGGGCCTCTTTGCTCATTTGACCTCTTGGCCTCTTTGCTCTCCTGGCCACTTTTCTCTCCGCCCTCCTGGCCACTTTGCTCTCCTGGTCTCTTTGCTCTCCTGGCCTCTTTGCTCTCCTGGCCTTTTTGCTCTCCTGGCCTCTTTGCTCTCCTGGCCTCTTCGCTCTCCTGCTTCTTGGTCTCCTTGCTCTCCTGGCCTCTTGTACTCTTTGCTCTCCTGGCCTTTTTGCTCTCCTGGCCTCTTTGCTCTCCGCCCTCTTGGCCTCTTTGCTCTCCTGTCCACTTTGCTCTCCTGGCTTCTTGGTCTCTTTGCTCTCCTGGCCTCTTGTCCTCTTTGCTCTCCTGGCCTTTTTGCTCTCCTGGCCTATTTGCTCTCCGCCCTTTTGGCCTCTTTGCTCTCCTCTCCACTTTGCTCTCCGCCCTCCTGGCCACTTTGCTCTCCTGGCCTCTTTGCTCTCCTGGCCTCTTTGCTCTCCTGGCCTCTTTGCACTCCTGGCCTCTTCGCTCTCCTGGCTTCTTGGCCTCTTTGCTCTCCTGGCCTCTTAGCTCTCTTGGCCTCTTAGCTCTCCTGGCCTCTTTGCTCTCCTGGCCTCTCTGCTCTCCTGGTCTCTTGGCCTCTTTGCTCTCCTGGCCTCTTTGCTCTCTGCCTTCTTGGCCTCTTTGATCGCCTGTCCACCTTGCTCTCCGCCCTCTTGGCCTCTTCGCTCTCCTGACTTCTTGGTCTCTTTGCTCTCCAGGCCTCTTGTCCTCTTTTCTCTCCTGGCCTTTTTGCTCTCCTGGCCTCTTTGCTCTCCGCCCTCTTGGCCTCTTTGCTCTCCTGTCCACTTTGCTCTCCGCCCTCTTGGCCTCTTTGCTCTCCTGGTCTCTTTGCTCTCTTGGCCTCTTTGCTCTCTTGGCCTCTTTGCTCTCCTGGCCTCTTTGCTCTCCTGGCCTCTTTGCTCTCCTGGCCTCTTTGCTCTCCTGGTCTCTTGGTCCCTTTGCTCTCATGGCCTCTTTGCTCTCCTGGCCTCTTTGTTCTCCTGGTCTCCCGGCCTCTTTGATCTCCTGCCCTCTTGGCCTCTTTGCTCTTTTGGCCTCATGGCCTCTTTGCTCTCCTGGCCACTATGCTCTCCGCTCTCCTGGCCTCTTTGCTCTCTTGGCCTCTTAGCTCTCTTGGCCTCTTAGCTCTCCTGGCCTCTTTGCTCTCCTGGCCTCTCTGCTCTCCTGGTCTCTTGGCCTCTTTGCTCTCCTGGCCTCTTTGCTCTCTGCCTTCTTGGCCTCTTTGATCTCCTGTCCACCTTGGTCTCCGCCCTCTTGGCCTCTTTGCTCTCCAGGCCTCTTTGCTCTCTTGGTCTCTTTGCTCTCCTGGCCTCTTTGTTCTCCTGGTCTCTTGGCCTCTTTGCTCTCCTGGCCTCTTTGCTCTCCGCCCTCTTGGCCTCTTTGCTCTCCTGTCCACTTTGCTCTCCGCCATCTTGGCCTCTTTGTTCTCCTGGCCTCTTTGGTCTCCTGGCCTCTTAGCTCTCCTGGCCTCTTTGCTCTTTTGGCCTCTTTGCTCTCCTGGCCACTTTGCTCCCCTGGTTACTTTACTCTACTGGCCACTTTGCTCTCCTGGCCTTTTTCCTCACCTGGCCTCTTTGCTCTCCTGGCCTCTTTGCTCTCTTGGTCTCTTGACCTCTTTTGCTCTCCTGGCCTCTTTGCTCTCCTGGCCTCTGGGCCTCTTTGCTCTTTTGACCTCTTGGCCTCTTTGCTCTCCTGGCCACTTTGCTCTCCTGGCCTCTTTGCTCTCCTGGCCTTTTTGCTCTCCTGGCCTCTTTGCTGTCCTGGCCTCTTCTCTCTCCTGGCTTCTTGGTCTCTTTGCTCTCCTGGCCTCTTGTCCTCTTTGCTCTCCTGGCCTTTTTGCTCTCCTGGCCTCTTTGCTCTCCGCCCTTTTGGCCTCTTTGCTCTCCTCTCCACTTTGCTCTCCGCCCTCCTGGCCACTTTGCTCTCCTGGCCTCTTTGCTCTCCTGGCCTCTTTGCTCTCCTGGCCTCTTTGCACTCCTGGCCTCTTCGCTCTCCTGGCTTCTTGGCCTCTTTGCTCTCCTGGCCTCTTAGCTCTCTTGGCCTCTTAGCTCTCCTGGCCTCTTTGCTCTCCTGGCCTCTCTGCTCTCCTGGTCTCTTGGCCTCTTTGCTCTCCTGGCCTCTTTGCTCTCTGCCTTCTTGGCCTCTTTGATCTCCTGTCCACCTTGCTCTCCGCCCTCTTGGCCTCTTTGCTCTCCAGGCCTCTTTGCTCTCTTGGCCTCTTTGCTTTCCTGGCCTCTTTGTTCTCCTGGTCTCTTGGCCTCTTTGCTCTCCTGGCCTCTTTGCTCTCCGCCCTCTTGGCCTCTTTGCTCTCCTGTCCACTTTGCTCTCCGCCATCTTGGCCTCTTTGCTCTCCTGGCCTCTTTGGTCTCCTGGCCTCTTTGGTCTCCTGGCCTCTTAGCTCTCCTGGCCTCTTTGCTCTTTTGGCCTCTTTGCTCTCCTGGCCACTTTGCTCCCCTGGTTACTTTACTCTACTGGCCACTTTGCTCTCCTGGCCTTTTTCCTCACCTGGCCTCTTTGCTCTCCTGGCCTCTTTGCTCTCTTGGTCTCTTGACCTCTTTTGCTCTCCTGGCCTCTTTGCTCTCCTGGCCTCTTTGCTCTCGCGGCCTCTTTGCTCTCCTGGCCTCTGGGCCTCTTTGCTCTTTTGACCTCTTGGCCTCTTTGCTCTCCTGGCCACTTTGCTCTCCTGGCCTCTTTGCTCTCCTGGCCTTTTTGCCCTCCTGGCCTCTTTGCTCTCCTGGCCTCTTCTCTCTCCTGGCTTCTTGGTCTCTTTGCTCTCCTGGCCTCTTGTCCTCTTTTCTCTCCTGGCCTTTTTGCTCTCCTGGCCTCTTTGATCTCCGCCCTTTTGGCCTCTTTGCTCTCCTCTCCACTTTGCTCTCCGCCCTCCTGGCCACTTTGCTCTCCTGGCCACTTTGCTCTCCTGGCCTCTTTGCTCTCCTGGCCTTTTTGCTCTCCTGGCCTCTTTGCTCTCCTGGCCTCTTCGCTCTCCTGGCCTCTTCGCTCTCCTGGCTTCTTGGTCTCTTTGCTCTCCTGGCCTCTTGTCCTCTTTGGTCTCCTGGCCTTTTTGCTCTCCTGGCCTCTTTGCTCTCTGCTCTCCTGGCCTCTTTGCTCTCCTGGCCTCTTTGCTCTCCTGGCCTCTTTGCTCTCCTGGCCTCTTGGTCCCTTTGCTCTCTTGGCCTCTTTGCACTCCTGGCCTATTTGCTCTCCCGGCCTCTTTGCTCTCCTGCCCTCTTGGCCTCCTTGCCCTCCTGTCCACTTTGCTCTCCGCCCTCTTGGCCTCTTTGCTCTCCTGGCCTCTGGGCCTCTTTGCTCATTTGACCTCTTGGCCTCTTTGCTCTCCAGGCCACTTTTCTCTCCGCCCTCCTGGCCACTTTGCTCTCCTGGTCTCTTTGCTCTCCTGGCCTCTTTGCTCTCCTGGCCTTTTTGCTCTCCTGGCCTCTTTGCTCTCCTGGCCTCTTCGCTCTCCTGCTTCTTGGTCTCCTTGCTCTCCTGGCCTCTTGTCCTCTTTGCTCTCCTGGCCTTTTTGCTCTCCTGGCCTCTTTGCTCTCCGCCCTCTTGGCCTCTTTGCTCTCCTGTCCACTTTGCTCTCCTGGCTTCTTGGTCTCTTTGCTCTCCTGGCCTCTTGTCCTCTTTGCTCTCCTGGCCTTTTTGCTCTCCTGGCCTATTTGCTCTCCGCCCTTTTGGCCTCTTTGCTCTCCTCTCCACTTTGCTCTCCACCCTCCTGGCCACTTTGCTCTCCTGGCCTCTTTGCTCTCCTGGCCTCTTTGCTCTCCTGGCCTCTTTGCTCTCCTGGCCTCTTTGCACTCCTGGCCTCTTCGCTCTCCTGGCTTCTTGGCCTCTTTGCTCTCCTGGCCTCTTAGCTCTCTTGGCCTCTTAGCTCTCCTGGCCTCTTTGCTCTCCTGGCCTCTCTGCTCTCCTGGTCTCTTGGCCTCTTTGCTCTCCTGGCCTCTTTGCTCTCTGCCTTCTTGGCCTCTTTGATCTCCTGTCCACCTTGCTCTCCGCCCTCTTGGCCTCTTCGCTCTCCTGGCTTCTTGGTCTCTTTGCTCTCCAGGCCTCTTGTCCTCTTTTCTCTCCTGGCCTTTTTGCTCTCCTGGCCTCTTTGCTCTCCGCCCTCTTGGCCTCTTTGCTCTCCTGGCCACTTTTCTCTCCGCCCTCCTGGCCTCTTTGCTCTCCGCCCTCTTGGCCTCTTTGCTCTCCTGTCCACTTTGCTCTCCGCCCTCTTGGCCTCTTTGCTCTCCTGGCCTCTTTGCTCTCTTGGCCTCTTTGCTCTCCTGGCCTCTTTGCTCTCCTGGCCTCTGGGCCTCTTTGCTCTTTTGGCCTCTTGGCCTCTTTGCTCTTTTGGCCTCTTGGCCTCTTTGCTCTCCTGGCCTCTTTGCTCTCCGCCCTCTTGGCCTCTTTGCTCTCCTGGCCTCTTTGCTCTCCCGGCCTTTTTGCTCTCCTGGCCTCTGGGCCTCTTTGCTCTTTTGACCTCTTGGCCTCTTTGCTCTCCTGGCCACTTTGCTCTCCGCCCTCCTGGCCACTTTGCTCTCCTGGTCTCTTTGCTCTCCTGGCCTCTTTGCTCTCCTGGCCTTTTTGCTCTCCTGGCCTCTTTGCTCTCCTGGCCTCTTCGCTCTCCTGCTTCTTGGTCTCTTTGCTCTCCTGGCCTCTTGTCCTCTTTGCTCTCCTGGCCTCTTTGCTCTCCTGGCCTCTTTGCTCTCCTGGCCTTTTTGCTCTCCTGGCCTTTTTGCTCTCCTGGCCTCTTTGCTCTCCTGGCCTCTTTGCTCTCCTGGCCTCTTTGCTCTCCTGGCCTCTTCGCTCTCCTGGCTTCTTGGTCTCTTTGCTCTCCAGGCCTCTTGTCCTCTTTTCTCTCCTGGCCTTTTTGCTCTCCTGGCCTCTTTGCTCTCCTGTCCACTTTGCTCTCCGCCCTCTTGGCCTCTTTGCTCTCCTGGTCTCTTTGCTCTCTTGGCCTCTTTGCTCTCTTGGCCTCTTTGCTCTCCTGGCCTCTTTGCTCTCGCGGCCTCTTTGCTCTCCTGGCCTCTGGGCCTCTTTGCTCTTTTGACCTCTTGGCCTCTTTGCTCTCCTGGCCACTTTGCTCTCCTGGCCTCTTTGCTCTCCTGGCCTTTTTGCCCTCCTGGCCTCTTTGCTCTCCTGGCCTCTTCTCTCTCCTGGCTTCTTGGTCTCTTTGCTCTCCTGGCCTCTTGTCCTCTTTTCTCTCCTGGCCTTTTTGCTCTCCTGGCCTCTTTGATCTCCGCCCTTTTGGCCTCTTTGCTCTCCTCTCCACTTTGCTCTCCGCCCTCCTGGCCACTTTGCTCTCCTGGCCACTTTGCTCTCCTGGCCTCTTTGCTCTCCTGGCCTTTTTGCTCTCCTGGCCTCTTTGCTCTCCTGGCCTCTTCGCTCTCCTGGCTTCTTGGTCTCTTTGCTCTCCTGGCCTCTTGTCCTCTTTGCTCTCCTGGCCTTTTTGCTCTCCTGGCCTCTTTGCTCTCTGCTCTCTTGGCCTCTTTGCTCTCCTGGCCTCTTTGCTCTCCTGGCCTCTTTGCTCTCCTGGCCTCTTTGCTCTCCTGGCCTCTTGGTCCCTTTGCTCTCCTGGCCTCTTTGCACTCCTGGCCTATTTGCTCTCCCGGCCTCTTTGCTCTCCTGCCCTCTTGGCCTCCTTGCCCTCCTGTCCACTTTGCTCTCCGCCCTCTTGGCCTCTTTGCTCTCCTGGCCTCTGGGCCTCTTTGCTCATTTGACCTCTTGGCCTCTTTGCTCTCCAGGCCACTTTTCTCTCCGCCCTCCTGGCCACTTTGCTCTCCTGGTCTCTTTGCTCTCCTGGCCTCTTTGCTCTCCTGGCCTTTTTGCTCTCCTGGCCTCTTTGCTCTCCTGGCCTCTTCGCTCTCCTGCTTCTTGGTCTCCTTGCTCTCCTGGCCTCTTGTCCTCTTTGCTCTCCTGGCCTTTTTGCTCTCCTGGCCTCTTTGCTCTCCGCCCTCTTGGCCTCTTTGCTCTCCTGTCCACTTTGCTCTCCTGGCTTCTTGGTCTCTTTGCTCTCCTGGCCTCTTGTCCTCTTTGCTCTCCTGGCCTTTTTGCTCTCCTGGCCTATTTGCTCTCCGCCCTTTTGGCCTCTTTGCTCTCCTCTCCACTTTGCTCTCCACCCTCCTGGCCACTTTGCTCTCCTGGCCTCTTTGCTCTCCTGGCCTCTTTGCTCTCCTGGCCTCTTTGCTCTCCTGGCCTCTTTGCACTCCTGGCCTCTTCGCACTCCTGGCTTCTTGGCCTCTTTG
The DNA here is from genome assembly GCF_050947455.1 of Rhinoderma darwinii. Classification (NCBI taxonomy): domain Eukaryota; kingdom Metazoa; phylum Chordata; class Amphibia; order Anura; family Rhinodermatidae; genus Rhinoderma; species Rhinoderma darwinii. Next base: position 422,426,407 of record NC_134688.1, read on the forward strand.
CTCTCCTGGCCTCTTAGCTCTCTTGGCCTCTTAGCTCTCCTGGCCTCTTTGCTCTCCTGGCCTCTCTGCTCTCCTGGTCTCTTGGCCTCTTTGCTTTCCTGGCCTCTTTGCTCTCTGCCTTCTTGGCCTCTTTGATCTCCTGTCCACCTTGCTCTCCGCCCTCTTGGCCTCTTCGCTCTCCTGGCTTCTTGGTCTCTTTGCTCTCCAGGCCTCTTGTCCTCTTTTCTCTCCTGGCCTTTTTGCTCTCCTGGCCTCTTTGCTCTCCGCCCTCTTGGCCTCTTTGCTCTCCTGGCCACTTTTCTCTCCGCCCTCCTGGCCTCTTTGCTCTCCGCCCTCTTGGCCTCTTTGCTCTCCTGTCCACTTTGCTCTCCGCCCTCTTGGCCTCTTTGCTCTCCTGGCCTCTTTGCTCTCTTGGCCTCTTTGCTCTCCTGGCCTCTTTGCTCTCCTGGCCTCTGGGCCTCTTTGCTCTTTTGGCCTCTTGGCCTCTTTGCTCTTTTGGCCTCTTGGCCTCTTTGCTCTCCTGGCCTCTTTGCTCTCCGCCCTCTTGGCCTCTTTGCTCTCCTGGCCTCTTTGCTCTCCCGGCCTTTTTGCTCTCCTGGCCTCTGGGCCTCTTTGCTCTTTTGACCTCTTGGCCTCTTTGCTCTCCTGGCCACTTTGCTCTCCGCCCTCCTGGCCACTTTGCTCTCCTGGTCTCTTTGCTCTCCTGGCCTCTTTGCTCTCCTGGCCTTTTTGCTCTCCTGGCCTCTTTGCTCTCCTGGCCTCTTCGCTCTCCTGCTTCTTGGTCTCTTTGCTCTCCTGGCCTCTTGTCCTCTTTGCTCTCCTGGCCTCTTTGCTCTCCTGGCCTCTTTGCTCTCCTGGCCTTTTTGCTCTCCTGGCCTTTTTGCTCTCCTGGCCTCTTTGCTCTCCTGGCCTCTTTGCTCTCCTGGCCTCTTTGCTCTCCTGGCCTCTTCGCTCTCCTGGCTTCTTGGTCTCTTTGCTCTCCAGGCCTCTTGTCCTCTTTTCTCTCCTGGCCTTTTTGCTCTCCTGGCCTCTTTGCTCTCCTGTCCACTTTGCTCTCCGCCCTCTTGGCCTCTTTGCTCTCCTGGTCTCTTTGCTCTCTTGGCCTCTTTGCTCTCTTGGCCTCTTTGCTCTCCTGGCCTCTTTGCTCTCCTGGCCTCTTTGCTCTCCTGGTCTCTTGGTCCCTTTGCTCTCATGGCCTCTTTGCTCTCCTGGCCTCTTTGTTCTCCTGGTCTCGTGGCCTCTTTGATCTCCTGCCCTCTTGGCCTCTTTGCTCTTTTGGCCTCATGGCCTCTTTGCTCTCCTGGCCACTATGCTCTCCGCTCTCCTGGCCTCTTTGCTCTCTTGGCCTCTTAGCTCTCCTGGCCTCTTTGCTCTCCTGGCCTCTCTGCTCTCCTGGTCTCTTGGCCTCTTTGCTCTCCTGGCCTCTTTGCTCTCTGCCTTCTTGGCCTCTTTGATCTCCTGTCCACCTTGCTCTCCGCCCTCTTGGCCTCTTTGCTCTCCAGGCCTCTTTGCTCTCTTGGCCTCTTTGCTCTCCTGGCCTCTTTGTTCTCCTGGTCTCTTGGCCTCTTTGCTCTCCTGGCCTCTTTGCTCTCCGCCCTCTTGGCCTCTTTGCTCTCCTGTCCACTTTGCTCTCCGCCATCTTGGCCTCTTTGTTCTCCTGGCCTCTTTGGTCTCCTGGCCTCTTAGCTCTCCTGGCCTCTTTGCTCTTTTGGCCTCTTTGCTCTCCTGGCCACTTTGCTCCCCTGGTTACTTTACTCTACTGGCCACTTTGCTCTCCTGGCCTTTTTCCTCACCTGGCCTCTTTGCTCTCCTGGCCTCTTTGCTCTCTTGGTCTCTTGACCTCTTTTGCTCTCCTGGCCTCTTTGCTCTCCTGGCCTTTGGGCCTCTTTGCTCTTTTGACCTCTTGGCCTCTTTGCTCTCCTGGCCACTTTGCTCTCCTGGCCTCTTTGCTCTCCTGGCCTTTTTGCTCTCCTGGCCTCTTTGCTGTCCTGGCCTCTTCTCTCTCCTGGCTTCTTGGTCTCTTTGCTCTCCTGGCCTCTTGTCCTCTTTGCTCTCCTGGCCTTTTTGCTCTCCTGGCCTCTTTGCTCTCCGCCCTTTTGGCCTCTTTGCTCTCCTCTCCACTTTGCTCTCCGCCCTCCTGGCCACTTTGCTCTCCTGGCCTCTTTGCTCTCCTGGCCTCTTTGCTCTCCTGGCCTCTTTGCACTCCTGGCCTCTTCGCTCTCCTGGCTTCTTGGCCTCTTTGCTCTCCTGGCCTCTTAGCTCTCTTGGCCTCTTAGCTCTCCTGGCCTCTTTGCTCTCCTGGCCTCTCTGCTCTCCTGGTCTCTTGGCCTCTTTGCTCTCCTGGCCTCTTTGCTCTCTGCCTTCTTGGCCTCTTTGATCTCCTGTCCACCTTGCTCTCCAGGCCTCTTTGCTCTCTTGGCCTCTTTGCTTTCCTGGCCTCTTTGTTCTCCTGGTCTCTTGGCCTCTTTGCTCTCCTGGCCTCTTTGCTCTCCGCCCTCTTGGCCTCTTTGCTCTCCTGTCCACTTTGCTCTCCGCCATCTTGGCCTCTTTGTTCTCCTGGCCTCTTTGGTCTCCTGGCCTCTTAGCTCTCCTGGCCTCTTTGCTCTTTTGGCCTCTTTGCTCTCCTGGCCACTTTGCTCCCCTGGTTACTTTACTCTACTGGCCACTTTGCTCTCCTGGCCTTTTTCCTCACCTGGCCTCTTTGCTCTCCTGGCCTCTTTGCTCTCTTGGTCTCTTGACCTCTTTTGCTCTCCTGGCCTCTTTGCTCTCCTGGCCTCTGGGCCTCTTTGCTCTTTTGACCTCTTGGCCTCTTTGCTCTCCTGGCCACTTTGCTCTCCTGGCCTCTTTGCTCTCCTGGCCTTTTTGCTCTCCTGGCCTCTTTGCTGTCCTGGCCTCTTCTCTCTCCTGGCTTCTTGGTCTCTTTGCTCTCCTGGCCTCTTGTCCTCTTTGCTCTCCTGGCCTTTTTGCTCTCCTGGCCTCTTTGCTCTCCGCCCTTTTGGCCTCTTTGCTCTCCTCTCCACTTTGCTCTCCGCCCTCCTGGCCACTTTGCTCTCCTGGCCTCTTTGCTCTCCTGGCCTCTTTGCTCTCCTGGCCTCTTTGCACTCCTGGCCTCTTCGCTCTCCTGGCTTCTTGGCCTCTTTGCTCTCCTGGCCTCTTAGATCTCTTGGCCTCTTAGCTCTCCTGGCCTCTTTGCTCTCCTGGCCTCTCTGCTCTCCTGGTCTCTTGGCCTCTTTGCTCTCCTGGCCTCTTTGCTCTCTGCCTTCTTGGCCTCTTTGATCTCCTGTCCACCTTGCTCTCCGCCCTCTTGGCCTCTTTGCTCTCCAGGCCTCTTTGCTCTCTTGGCCTCTTTGCTTTCCTGGCCTCTTTGTTCTCCTGGTCTCTTGGCCTCTTTGCTCTCCTGGCCTCTTTGCTCTCCGCCCTCTTGGCCTCTTTGCTCTCCTGTCCACTTTGCTCTCCGCCATCTTGGCCTCTTTGCTCTCCTGGCCTCTTTGGTCTCCTGGCCTCTTAGCTCTCCTGGCCTCTTTGCTCTTTTGGCCTCTTTGCTCTCCTGGCCACTTTGCTCCCCTGGTTACTTTACTCTACTGGCCACTTTGCTCTCCTGGCCTTTTTCCTCACCTGGCCTCTTTGCTCTCCTGGCCTCTTTGCTCTCGTGGTCTCTTGACCTCTTTTGCTCTCCTGGCCTCTTTGCTCTCCTGGCCTCTTTGCTCTCGCGGCCTCTTTGCTCTCCTGGCCTCTGGGCCTCTTTGCTCTTTTGACCTCTTGGCCTCTTTGCTCCCCTGGCCACTTTGCTCTCCTGGCCTCTTTGCTCTCCTGGCCTTTTTGCCCTCCTGGCCTCTTTGCTCTCCTGGCCTCTTCTCTCTCCTGGCTTCTTGGTCTCTTTGCTCTCCTGGCCTCTTGTCCTCTTTTCTCTCCTGGCCTTTTTGCTCTCCTGGCCTCTTTGATCTCCGCCCTTTTGGCCTCTTTGCTCTCCTCTCCACTTTGCTCTCCGCCCTCCTGGCCACTTTGCTCTCCTGGCCACTTTGCTCTCCTGGCCTCTTTGCTCTCCTGGCCTCTTTGCTCTCCTGGCCTCTTTGCTCTCCTGGCCTCTTCGCTCTCCTGGCTTCTTGGTCTCTTTGCTCTCCTGGCCTCTTGTCCTCTTTGCTCTCCTGGCCTTTTTGCTCTCCTGGCCTCTTTGCTCTCTGCTCTCTTGGCCTCTTTGCTCTCCTGGCCTCTTTGCTCTCCTGGCCTCTTTGCTCTCCTGGCCTCTTTGCTCTCCTGGCCTCTTGGTCCCTTTGCTCTCCTGGCATCTTTGCACTCCTGGCCTATTTGCTCTCCCGGCCTCTTTGCTCTCCTGCCCTCTTGGCCTCCTTGCCCTCCTGTCCACTTTGCTCTCCGCCCTCTTGGCCTCTTTGCTCTCCTGGCCTCTGGGCCTCTTTGCTCATTTGACCTCTTGGCCTCTTTGCTCTCCTGGCCACTTTTCTCTCCGCCCTCCTGGCCACTTTGCTCTCCTGGCCTCTTTGCTCTCCTGGCCTCTTTGCTCTCCTGGCCTTTTTGCTCTCCTGGCCTCTTTGCTCTCCTGGCCTCTTCGCTCTCCTGCTTCTTGGTCTCCTTGCTCTCCTGGCCTCTTGTCCTCTTTGCTCTCCTGGCCTTTTTGCTCTCCTGGCCTCTTTGCTCTCCGCCCTCTTGGCCTCTTTGCTCTCCTGTCCACTTTGCTCTCCTGGCTTCTTGGTCTCTTTGCTCTCCTGGCCTCTTGTCCTCTTTGCTCTCCTGGCCTTTTTGCTCTCCTGGCCTATTTGCTCTCCGCCCTTTTGGCCTCTTTGCTCTCCTCTCCACTTTGCTCTCCGCCCTCCTGGCCACTTTGCTCTCCTGGCCTCTTTGCTGTCCTGGCCTCTTTACTCTCCTGGCCTCTTTGCACTCCTGGCCTCTTCGCTCTCCTGGCTTCTTGGTCTCTTTGCTCTCCTGGCCTCTTGTCCTCTTTGCTCTCCTGGCCTTTTTGCTCTCCTGGCCTATTTGCTCTCCGCCCTTTTGGCCTCTTTGCTCTCCTCTCCACTTTGCTCTCCGCCCTCCTGGCCACTTTGCTCTCCTGGCCTCTTTGCTCTCCTGGCCTCTTTGCTCTCCTGGCCTCTTTGCACTCCTGGCCTCTTCGCTCTCCTGGCTTCTTGGCCTCTTTGCTCTCCTGGCCTCTTTGCTCTCTGCCTTCTTGGCCTCTTTGATCTCCTGTCCACCTTGCTCTCCGCCCTCTTGGCCTCTTTGCTCTCCAGGCCTCTTTGCTCTCTTGGCCTCTTTGCTCTCCTGGCCTCTTTGTTCTCCTGGTCTCTTGGCCTCTTTGCTCTCCTGGCCTCTTTGCTCTCCGCCCTCTTGGCCTCTTTGCTCTCCTGTCCACTTTGCTCTCCGCCATCTTGGCCTCTTTGCTCTCCTGGCCTCTTTGGTCTCCTGGCCCCTTAGCTCTCCTGGCCTCTTTGCTCTTTTGGCCTCTTTGGTCTCCTGGCCCCTTTGCTCCCCTGGTTACTTTACTCTACTGGCCACTTTGCTCTCCTGGCCTTTTTCCTCACCTGGCCTCTTTGCTCTCCTGGCCTCTTTGCTCTCTTGGTCTCTTGACCTCTTTTGCTCTCCTGGCCTCTTTGCTCTCCTGGCCTCTTTGCTCTCGCGGCCTCTTTGCTCTCCTGGCCTCTGGGCCTCTTTGCTCTTTTGACCTCTTGGCCTCTTTGCTCTCCTGGCCACTTTGCTCTCCTGGCCTCTTTGCTCTCCTGGCCTTTTTGCCCTCCTGGCCTCTTTGCTCTCTGCTCTCTTGGCCTCTTTGCTCTCCTGGCCTTTTTGCTCTCCTGGCCTCTTTGCTCTCTGCTCTCTTGGCCTCTTTGCTCTCCAGGCCTCTTTGCTCTCCTGGCCTCTTTGCTCTCCTGGCCTCTTTGCTCTCCTGGCCTCTTGGTCCCTTTGCTCTCCTGGCCTCTTTGCACTCCTGGCCTATTTGCTCTCCCGGCCTCTTTGCTCTCCTGCCCTCTTGGCCTCCTTGCCCTCCTGTCCACTTTGCTCTCCGCCCTCTTGGCCTCTTTGCTCTCCTGGCCTCTGGGCCTCTTTGCTCATTTGACCTCTTGGCCTCTTTGCTCTCCTGGCCACTTTTCTCTCCGCCCTCCTGGCCACTTTGCTCTCCTGGTCTCTTTGCTCTCCTGGCCTCTTTGCTCTCCTGGCCTTTTTGCTCTCCTGGCCTCTTTGCTCTCCTGGCCTCTTCGCTCTCCTGGCTTCTTGGTCTCTTTGCTCTCCTGGCCTCTTGTCCTCTTTGCTCTCCTGGCCTTTTTGCTCTCCTGGCCTCTTTGCTCTCTGCTCTCTTGGCCTCTTTGCTCTCCGCCCTCTTGGCCTCTTTGCTCTCCTGTCCACTTTGCTCTCCGCCCTCTTGGCCTCTTTGCTCTCCTGGCCTCTTTGCTCTCTTGGCCTCTTTGCTCTCCTGGCCTCTTTGCTCTCCTGGCCTCTGGGCCTCTTTGCTCTTTTGGCCTCTTGGCCTCTTTGCTCTTTTGGCCTCTTGGCCTCTTTGCTCTCCTGGCCTCTTTGCTCTCCGCCCTCTTGGCCTCTTTGCTCTCCTGGCCTCTTTGCTCTCCCGGCCTTTTTGCTCTCCTGGCCTCTGGGCCTCTTTGCTCTTTTGACCTCTTGGCCTCTTTGCTCTCCTGGCCACTTTGCTCTCCGCCCTCCTGGCCACTTTGCTCTCCTGGTCTCTTTGCTCTCCTGGCCTCTTTGCTCTCCTGGCCTTTTTGCTCTCCTGGCCTTTTTGCTCTCCTGGCCTCTTTGCTCTCCTGGCCTCTTCGCTCTCCTGCTTCTTGGTCTCTTTGCTCTCCTGGCCTCTTGTCCTCTTTGCTCTCCTGGCCTCTTTGCTCTCCTGGCCTCTTTGCTCTCCTGGCCTTTTTGCTCTCCTGGCCTTTTTGCTCTCCTGGCCTCTTTGCTCTCCTGGCCTCTTTGCTCTCCTGGCCTCTTTGCTCACCTGGCCTCTTCGCTCTCCTGGCCTCTTCGCTCTCCTGGCTTCTTGGTCTCTTTGCTCTCCTGGCCTCTTTGCTCTCCTGGCCTCTTTGCTCTCCTGGCCTCTTTGCTCTCCTGGCCTCTTTGCTCTCCTGGCCTCTTTGCTCTCCTGGTCTCTTGGTCCCTTTGCTCTCCTGGCCTCTTTGCACTCCTGGCCTCTTTGCTCTCCCGGCCTCTTTGCTCTCCTGCCGTCTTGGCCTCTTTGCTCTTTTGCCCTCCTGTCCACTTTGCTCTCCGCCCTCTTGGCCTCTTTGCTCTCCTGGCCTCTGGGCCTCTTTGCTCATTTGACCTCTTGGCCTCTTTGCTCTCCTGGCCACTTTTCTCTCCGCCCTCCTGGCCACTTTGCTCTCCTGGTCTCTTTGCTCTCCTGGCCTCTTTGCTCTCCTGGCCTTTTTGCTCTCCTGGCCTCTTTGCTCTCCTGGCCTCTTCGCTCTCCTTCTTCTTGGTCTCCTTGCTCTCCTGGCCTCTTGTCCTCTTTGCTCTCCTGGCCTTTTTGCTCTCCTGGCCTCTTTGCTCTCCGCCCTCTTGGCCTCTTTGCTCTCCTGGCCTCTTTGCTCTCTTGGCCTCTTTGCTCTCTTGGCCTCTTTGCTCTCTTGGCCTCTTTGCTCTCCTGGCCTCTTTTCTCTCCTGGCCTCTTTGCTGTCCTGGCCTCTTTGCTCTCCTGGTCTCTTGGTCCCTTTGCTCTTCTGGCCTCTTTGCACTCCTGGCCTCTTTGCTCTTCCGGCCTCTTTGCTCTCCTGCCCTCTTGGCCTCTTTGCTCTATTGGCCTCTTGGCCTCTTTGCTCTCCTGGCCACTATGCTCTCCGCCCTCCTGGCCACTGTGCTCTCCTGGACTTTTTACTCTCCTGGCCTCTTCGCTCTCCTGGCTACTTGGCCTCTTTGCTCTCCTGGCCTCTTTGCTATCCTGGTCTCTTGGCCTCTTTGCTCTCCTGGCCTCTTTGCTCTCTGCCTTCTTGGCCTCTTTGATCTCCTGTCCACTTTGCTCTCCGCCCTCTTGGCCTCTTTGCTCTCCAGGCCTCTTTGCTCTCTTGGCCTCTTTGCTCTCCTGGCCTCTTTGTTCTCCTGGTCTCTTGGCCTCTTTGCTCTCCTGGCCTCTTTGCTCTCCGCCCTCTTGGCCTCTTTGCTCTCCTGTCCACTTTGCTCTCCGCCATCTTGGCCTCTTTGCTCTCCTGGCCTCTTTGGTCTCCTGGCCTCTTAGCTCTCCTGGCCTCTTTGCTCTTTTGGCCTCTTTGCTCTCCTGGCCACTTTGCTCCCCTGGTTACTTTACTCTACTGGCCACTTTGCTCTGCTGGCCTTTTTCCTCACCTGGCCTCTTTGCTCTCCTGGCCTCTTTGCTCTCTTGGTCTCTTGACCTCTTTTGCTCTCCTGGCCTCTTTGCTCTCCTGGCCTCTTTGCTCTCGCGGCCTCTTTGCTCTCCTGGCCTCTGGGCCTCTTTGCTCTTTTGACCTCTTGGCCTCTTTGCTCTCCTGGCCACTTTGCTCTCCGCCCTCCTGGCCACTTTGCTCTCCTGGCCTCTTTGCTCTCCTGGCCTTTTTGCTCTCCTGGCCTCTTTGCTCTCCTGGCCTCTTCTCTCTCCTGGCTTCTTGGTCTCTTTGCTCTCCTGGCCTCTTGTCCTCTTTGCTCTCCTGGCCTTTTTGCTCTCCTGGCCTCTTTGCTCTCCTGGCCTCTTCGCTCTCCTGGCTTCTTGGTCTCTTTGCTCTCCTGGCCTCTTGTCCTCTTTGCTCTCCTGGCCTTTTTGCTCTCCTGGCCTCTTTGCTCTCCGCTCTCTTGGCCTCTTTGCTCTCTTGGCCTCTTTGCTCTACTGGCCTCTTTCCTCTCCTGGCCTCTTTGCTCTCCTGGCCTCTTTGCTCTCCTGGCCTCTTGGTCCCTTTGCTCTCCTGGCCTCTTTGCACTCCTGGCCTCTTTGCTCTCTGCCCTCTTGGCCTCTTTGCTCTCCTGTCCACTTTGCTCTCCGCCCTCTTGGCCTCTTTGCTCTCCTGGCCTCTTTGTTCTCTTGGCCTCTTTGCTCTCTTGACCTCTTTGCTCTCTTGGCCTCTTTGCTCTCCTGGCCTCTTTCCTCTCCTGGCCTCTTTGCTCTCCTGGCCTCTTTGCTCTCCTGGTCTCTTGGTCCCTTTGCTCTCCTGGCCTCTTTGCTCTCCCGGCCTCTTTGCTCTCCTGGCCTCTTTGCTCTTTTGGCCTCTTGGCCTCTTTGCTCTCCTGGCCACTATGCTCTCCACCCTCCTGGCCACTGTGCTCTCCTGGCCTCTTTACTCTCCTGGCCTCTTGGCCTCTTCGCTCTCCTGGCTTCTTGACCTCTTTGCTCTCCTGGCTTCTTAGCTCTCTTGGCCTCTTAGCTCTCCTGGCCTCTTTGCTCTCCTGGCCTCTTTGCTCTCCTGGTCTCTTGGCCTCTTTGCTCTCCTGGCCTCTTTGCTCTCTGCCTTCTTGGCCTCTTTGATCTCCTGTCCACCTTGCTCTCCGCCCTCTTGGCCTCTTTGCTCTCCAGGCCTCTTTGCTCTCTTGGCCTCTTTGCTCTCCTGGCCTCTTTGTTCTCCTGGTCTCTTGGCCTCTTTGCTCTCCTGGGCTCTTTGCTCTCCGCCCTCTTGGCCTCTTTGCTCTCCTGTCCACTTTGCTCTCCGCCATCTTGGCCTCTTTGCTCTCCTGGCCTCTTTGGTCTCCTGGCCTCTTAGCTCTCCTGGCCTCTTTGCTCTTTTGGCCTCTTTGCTCTCCTGGCCACTTTGCTCCCCTGGTTACTTTGCTCTACTGGCCACTTTGCTCTCCTAGCCTTTTTCCTCACCTGGCCTCTTTGCTCTCCTGGCCTCTTTGCTCTCTTGGTCTCTTGACCTCTTTTGCTCTCCTGACCTCTTTGCTCTCCTGGCCTCTTTGCTCCCCTGGTTACTTTACTCTACTGGCCACTTTGCTTTCCTGGCCTTTTTCCTCACCTGGCCTCTTTGCTCTCCTGGCCTCTTTGCTCTCCTGGCCTCTTGACCTATTTGCTCTCCTGGCCTCTTTGCTCTCCTGGCCTCTTTGCTCTCGCGGCCTCTTTGCTCTCCTGGCCTCTGGGCCTCTTTGCTCTTTTGACCTCTTGGCCTCTTTGCTCTCCTGGCCACTTTGCTCTCCGCCCTCCTGGCCACTTTGCTCTCCTGGCCTCTTTGCTCTCCTGGCCTTTTTGCTCTCCTGGCCTCTTCGCTCTCCTGGCTTCTTGGTCTCTTTGCTCTCCGCCCTCTTAGCCTCTTTGCTCTCCTGGCCTCTTTGCTCTCTTGGCCTCTTTGCTCTCGTGGCCTCTTTGTTCTCCTGGTCTCTTGGCCTCTTTGCTCTCCTGGCCTCTTTGCTCTCCGCCCTCTTGGCCTCTTTGCTCTCCTGGCCTCTTTGCTCTCCCGGCCTTTTTGCTCTCCTGGCCTCTGGGCCTCTTTGCTCTTTTGACCTCTTGGCCTCTTTGCTCTCCTGGCCACTTTGCTCTCCGCCCTCCTGGCCACTTTGCTCTCCTGGCCTCTTTGCTCTCCTGGCCTTTTTGCTCTCCTGGCCTCTTCGCTCTCCTGGCTTCTTGGTCTCTTTGCTCTCCAGGCCTCTTGTCCTCTTTTCTCTCCTGGCCTTTTTGCTCTCCTGGCCTCTTTGCTCTCCGCCCTCTTGGCCTCTTTGCTCTCCTGTCCACTTTGCTCTCCGCCCTCTTGGCCTCTTTGCTCTCCTGGTCTCTTTGCTCTCTTGGCCTTTTTGCTCTCTTGGCCTCTTTGCTCTCCTGGCCTCTTTCCTCTCGTGGCCTCTTTGCTCTCCTGGACTCTTTGCTCTCCTGGTCTCTTGGTCCCTTTCCTCTCCTGGCCTCTTTGCACTCCTGGCCTCTTTGCTCTCCCGGCCTCTTTGCTCTCTTGCCCTCTTGGCCTCTTTGCTCTTTTGGCCTCATGGCCTCTTTGCTCTCCTGGCCACTATACTCTCCGCCCTCCTGGCCACTGTGCTCTCCTGGCCTCTTTACTTTCCTGGCCTCTTCACTCTCCTGGCTTCTTGGCCTCTTTGCTCTCTTGGCCTCTTTGGTCTCCTGGCCTCTTTGCTCTCCTGGCCTCTTAGCTCTCCTGGCCTCTTTTGCTCTCCTGGCCTCTATTGCTCTCCTGGCCTCTTTGCTCTCCTGGCCTCTTTGCTCTCCCTGCCTCTTTGCTCTCCTGGCCTCTGGGCCTCTTTGCTCTCCTGGCCACTTTGCTCTCCGCCCTCCTGGCCACTTTGCTCTCCTGGCCTCTTTGCTCTCCTGGTCTCTTTGCTCTCCTGGCCTCTTTGCTCTCCTGGCCTCTTTGCTCTCCTGGCCTCTTCGCTCTCCTTGCTTCTTGTCCTCTTTGCTCTCCTTGCCTCTTGTCCTCTTTGCTCTCCTGGCCTCTTTGCTCTCCTGGCCTCTTTGCTCTCCTGGCCTCTTTGCTCTCCGCCCTCTTGGCCTCTTTGCTCTCCTGGCCTCTTTGCTCTCTTGGCCTCTTTGCTCTCCTGGCCTCTTTGCTCTCCTGGCCTCTTTGCTCTCCTGGCCTCTTAGCTCTCTTGGCCTCTTAGCTCTCTTGGCCTCTTAGCTCTCCTGGCCTCTTTGCTCTCCTGGCCTCTTTGCTCTCCGCCCTCTTGGCCTCTTTGCTCTCCTGGCCTCTTTGCTCTCTTGGCCTCTTTGCTCTCCTGGCCTCTTTGCTCTCCTGGCCTCTTAGCTCTCTTGGCCTCTTAGCTCTCCTGGCCTCTTTGCTCTCCTGGCCTCTTTGCTCTCCTGGCCTCTTAGCTCTCTTGGCCTCTTAGCTCTCCTTGCCTCTTTGCTCTCCTGGCCTCTTTGCTCTCCTGGCCTCTTTGCTCTCCTGGTCTCTTGGCCTCTTTGCTCTCCTGGCCTCTTTGCTCTCCGCATTCTTGGCCTCTTTGCTCTCCTAGCCACTTTGCTCCCCTGGTTACTTTGCTCTCCTGGCCTCTTTGCTCTCCTGGTCTCTTGGCCTCTTTGCTCTCCTGGCCTCTTTGCTCTCCGCATTCTTGGCCTCTTTGCTCTCCTAGCCACTTTGCTCCCCTGGTTACTTTGCTCTCCTGGCCTCTTTGCTCTACTGGTCTCTTGACCTCTTTTGCTCTCCTGGCCTCTTTGCTCTCCTGGCCTCTTTGCTCTCCCGGCCTCTTTGCTCTCCCGGCCTCCTTGCTCTCCTGGCCTCTGGGCCTCTTTGCTCTTTTGACCTCTTGGCCTCTTTGCTCTTCTGGCCACTTTTCTCTCCGCCCTCCTGGCCACTTTGTTCTCCTGGCATCTTTGCTCTCCTGGCCTCTTTGCTCTCCTGGCCTCTTTGCTCTCCGCCCTCTTAGCCTCTTTGCTCTCCTGGCCTCTTTCCTCTCTTGGCCTCTTTGCTCTCCTGGCCCCTTTGTTCTCCTGGTCTCTTGGCCTCTTTGCTCTCCTGGCCTCTTTGCTCTCCGCCCTCTTGGCCTCTTTGCTCTCCTGGCCTCTTTGCTCTCTCGGCCTTTTTGCTCTCCTGGCCTCTGGGCCTCTTTGCTCTTTTGACCTCTTGGCCTCTTTGCTCTCCTGGCCACTTTGCTCTCCGCCCACCTGGCCACTTTGCTCTACTGGCCTCTTTGCTCTCCTGGCCTTTTTGCTCTCCTGGCCTCTTTGCTCTCCTGGCCTCTTCGCTCTCCTGGCTTCTTGGTCTCTTTGCTCTCCAGGCCTCTTGTCCTCTATTCTCTCCTGGCCTTTTTGCTCTCCTGGCCTCTTTGCTCTCCGCCCTCTTGGCCTCTTTGCTCTCCTGTCCACTTTGCTCTCCGCCCTCTTGGCCTCTTTGCTCTCCTGGTCTCTTTGCTCTCTTGGCCTCTTTGCTCTCCTGGCCTCTTTGCTCTCCTGGCCTCTTTCCTCTCCTGGCCTCTTTGCTCTCCTGGCCTCTTTGCTCTCCTGGTCTCTTGGTCCCTTTGCTCTCCAGGCCTCTTTGCACTCCTGGCCTCTTTGCTCTCCCGGCCTCTTTGCTCTCCTGCCCTCTTCTCCTCTTTGCTCTTTTGGCCTCATGGCCTCTTTGCTCTCCTGGCCACTATGCTCTCCGCCATCCTGGCCACTGTGCTCTCCTGGCCTCTTTACTTTCCTGGTCTCTTGGCCTCTTCGCTCTCCTGGCTTCTTGGCCTCTTTGCTCTCCTGGCCTCTTAGCTCTCTTGGCCTCTTAGCTCTCCTGGCCCCTTTGCTCTCCTGGCCTCTCTGCTCTCCTGGTCTCTTGGCCTCTTTGCTCTCCTGGCCTCTTTGCTCTCTGCCTTCTTGGCCTCTTTGATCTCCTGTCCACCTTGCTCTCCGCCCTCTTGGCCTCTTTGCTCTCCAGGCCTCTTTGCTATCTTGGCCTTTTTGCTCTCCTGGCCTCTTTGTTCTCCTGGTATCTTGGCCTCTTTGCTCTCCTGGCCTCTTTGCTCTCCGCCCTCTTGGCCTCTTTGCTCTCCTGTCCACTTTGCTCTCCGCCATCTTGGCCTCTTTGGTCTCCTGGCCTCTTTGGTCTCCTGGCCTCTTAGCTCTCCTGGCCTCTTTGCTCTTTTGGCCTCTTTGCTCTCCTGGCCACTTTGCTCCCCTGGTTACTTTGCTCTACTGGCCACTTTGCTCTCCTGGCCTTTTTCCTCACCTGGCCTCTTTGCTCTCCTGGCCTCTTTGCTCTCTTGGTCTCTTGACCTCTTTTGCTCTCCTGGCCTCTTTGCTCTCCTGGCCTCTTTGCTCTCGCGGCCTCTTTGCTCTCCTGGCCTCTGGGCCTCTTTGCTCTTTTGACCTCTTGGCCTCTTTGCTCTCCTGGCCACTTTGCTCTCCGCCCTCCTGGCCACTTTGCTCTCCTGGCCTCTTTGCTCTCCTGGCCTTTTTGCTCTCCTGGCCTCTTTGCTCTCCTGGCCTCTTCGCTCTCCTGGCTTCTTGGTCTCTTTGCTCTCCTGGCCTTTTTGCTCTCCTGGCCTCTTTGCTCTCCGCTCTCTTGGCCTCTTTGCTCTCTTGGCCTCTTTGCTCTCCTGGCCTCTTTCCTCTCCTGGCCTCTTTGCTCTCCTGGCCTCTTTGCTCTCCTGGCCTCTTTGCTCTCTTGGCCTCTTGGTCCCTTTGCTCTCCTGGCCTCTTTGCACTCCTGGCCTATTTGCTCTCCCGGCCTCTTTGCTCTCCTGCCCTCTTGGCCTCTTTGCCCTCCTGTCCACTTTGCTCTCCGCCCTCTTGGCCTCTTTGCTCTCCTGGCCTCTTTGCTCTCTTGGCCTCTTTGCTCTCTTGGCCTCTTTGCTCTCTTGGCCTCTTTGCTCTCCTGGCCTCTTGGTCTCTTTGCTCTACTGGCCTCTTTGCTCTCTTGGCCTGTTTGCTCTCCTGGCCTTTTTGCTCTCCTGGCCTCTGTGTTCTACTGGCCTCTTGGCCTCTTTGCTCTTCTGGCCTCTTTGCTCTCCTGGCCTCTTTGCTCTCCTGGCCTTTTTACTCTCCTGTCTTCTTTCCTCTCTTGGCCTCTTGGCCCCTTTGCTCTCTTGGCCTCATTGCTCTCCTGGCCTCTTTGCTCTCCTGGCCTCTCTGCTCTCCTGGCCTCTTTGCTCTCCGCCCTCTTGGCCTCTTTGCTTTCCTGTCCACTTTGCTCTCCGCCCTCTTGGCCTCCTTGCTCTCCTGGCCTCTTTGATCTCCTGGCCTCTTTGCTCTCCTGGCCTCTTTGCTCTCCTGGCCTCTTTGCTCTCCTGGCCTCTTTGCTCTCTTGGCCTCTTTGCTCTCTCGGCCCCTTTGCTCTCTTGGCCTCTTTGCTCTCCTGGCCTCTTTGCTCTCTTGGCCTCTTTGCTCTCCTTAACCTCTTTGCTCTCCTGGCCTCTTTGCTCTCCTGGCCTCTTTGCTCTCTTGGCCTCTTTGCTCTCTCGGCCCCTTTGCTCTCTTGGCCTCTTTGCTCTCCTGGCCTCTTTGCTCTCTTGGCCTCTTTGCTCTCCTTAACCTCTTTGCTCTCCTGGCCTCTTTGCTCTTCTGGCCTCTTTGCTCTCCGCCCTCTTGGCCTCTATGCTCTCCTGGCCTTTTCCTTTCCTGGCCTCTTTTCTCTCCTGGTCTCTTTGCTCTCCTTGCCTCTTTGCTCTCCTTGCCTCTTTGCTCTCCTGGCCTCTTTGCTCCCCTGGCCTCTTGGCCTCTTTGCTCTCCTGGCCACTTTGCTCTCCGCCCTCCTGGCCACTTTGCTCTCCTGGCCACTTGGCCTTTTTGCTCTCCGCCCTCTTGGCCTCTTTGCTCTCCGCCCTCTTGGCCTCTTTGCTCCCCACCCTCTTGGTCTCTTTTCTCTCCACCCTCTTCGCCTCTTTGCACTTCTGGCCTTTTTGGTCTTCTGGCCTCCTGGCTTCTTTGCTCTCCTAGCCTCTTTACTCTCCTGGCCTTTTTCCTCTCCTGGCCTCTTTTCTCTCCTAGCCTCTTTGCTCTTTGGGCCTCTTTGCTCTCCTGGCCTTTTTCCTCTCCTGGCCTCTTTGCTCTTCTTGCCTCTTTGCTCTCCTGGCCTTTTTGCTTTCCTGGCCTCTGTGTTCTACTGGCCTCTTGGCCTCTTTGTTCTCCTGGCCTGTATGCTCTCCTGTCCAATTTTCTCTATTAGCCTCTTTGCTCTCCGCCCTCTTGGCCTCTTTGCTTTTCTGGCCTCTTTGCTACCCTGGCCTCTTTGCTACCCTGGCCTCTTTGCTCTCCTGGCGTCTTTGCTCTCCTGGCCTCTTTGCTCTCTTGGCCTCTTTGCTCTACTGGCCTCTTTGATCTCCTGGCCTCTTGGTCTCTTTGCTCTCCTGTCCTCTTTGCTCTCCTGTCCTCTTTGCTCTCTTGGCCTGTTTGCTCTCTTGGCCTGTTTGCTCTCCTGGCCTTTTTGCTCTCCTGGCCTCTGTGTTCTACTGGCCTCTTGGCCTCTTTGCTCTTCTGGCCTCTTTGCTCTCCTGGCCTCTTTGCTCTCCTGGCCTTTTTACTCTCCTGTCTTCTTTCCTCTCTTGGCCCCTTTGCTCTCTTGGCCTCATTGCTCTCCTGGCCTCTTTGCTCTCCTGGCCTCTCTGCTCTCCTGGCCTCTTTGCTCTCCGCCCTCTTGGCCTCTTTGCTTTCCTGTCCACTTTGCTCTCCGCACTCTTGGCCTCTTTGCTCTCCTGGCCTCTTTGATCTCCTGGCCTCTTTGCTCTCCTGGCCTCTTTGCTCTCTTGGCCTCTTTGCTCTCCTGGCCTCTTTGCTCTCTTGGCCTCTTTGCTCTGCTTAACCACTTTGCTCTCCTGGCCTCTTTGCTCTTCTGGCCTCTTTGCTCTCCGCCCTCTTGGCCTCTTTGCTCTCCTGGCCTCTGTGTTCTCCCGACCTCTTGGCCACTTTGCTCTCCTGGCCTCTTTGCTCCTTTGGCCTCTTTGCTTCTTTGGCCTCTTTGCTTCTTTGGCCTCTTTGTTTCTTTGGCCTCTTTGCTCTCCTGGCCACTTTGCTCTACTGGCCACTTTGCTCTACTGGCCACTTTGCTCTCCTGGCCACTTTGCTCTCCTGGCCTACTTGCTTTTTCCTCTTCTGACCTTTTTCCTGTTCTGGCCTCTTGGTCTCTTTGCTCTCCTGGACTTTTTCCTCTCCTGGCCTTTTTGCTCTTCTGGCCTCCTGGCCTCTTGGCCTCTGTGTTCTCCTGGTCTCTTTGCTCTCCTGGCCTCTTTGCTCTCCTGGCCTCTTTGCTCTCCTGGCCTTTTTGCTCTCCTGGCCTCTTTGCTCTCCTGGCCTCTTTGCTCTCCTGGCCTCTTTACTCTTCTGGCCTCTTTACTCTCCTGGCCTCTTTACTCTCCTGGCCTCTTTTCTCTGCTGGCGTCTTTACTCTCCTGGCTTTTAGGTCTCTTTGCTCTACTGGCCTCTTTGCTCTACTGGCCTCTTTGCTCTCCTGGCCTCTATGTTCTACTGGCCTCTTGGCCTCTTTGCTCTTCTGGCCTCTTTGCTCTCCTGGCCTCTTTGCTCTCCTGGCCTTTTTACTCTCCTGTCCTCTTTCCTCTCTTGGCCTCTTGGCCCCTTTGCTCTCCTGGCCTCTTTGCTCTCCTGGCCTCTTTGCTCTCCGCCCTCCTGGCCACTTTGCTCTCCTGGCCACATTGCTCTCCTGACCACTTGGATCTCCTGGCCACTTGGCCTCTTTGCTCTCCGCCCTCTTGGCCTCTTTGCTCACCACCCTCTTCGCCTCTTTCTTCTTCTGGCATTTTTGGTCTTCTGGCCTCCTGGCCTCTTTACTCTCCTGGCCTCTTTGCTCTACTAGCCTCTATACTCTCCTGGCCTTTTTCCTCTCCTGACCTCTTTGTTTTCCTGGCCACTTTGCTCTCTTGGTCTCTTTGCTCTCCTGGCCTTTTTCCTCTCCTGGCCTCTTTGCTCTCCTGGCCTCTTAGCTCTCTTGGCCTCTTAGCTCTCCTGGCCTCTTTGCTCTCTTAGCCTCTTTGCTCTCCTGGCCTCTTTGCTCTCCGCCTTCTTGGCCTCTTTGATCTCCTGTCCACTATGCTCTCCGCCCTCTTGGCCTCTTTGCTCTCCTGGCCTCTTTGCTCTCCTGGCCTCTTTGCTCTCTTGGCCTCTTTGCTCTCCTGGCCTCTTTGTTCTCCTAGTCTCTTGGCCTCTTGGCCTCTTTGCTCTCCTGGCCACTTTGCTCTCCGCCCTCCTGGCCACTTTGCTCTCCTGGCCTCTTTGCTATCCTGGCCTCTTTGCTCTCCTGGCCTCTTCGCACTCCTGGCTTCTTGGTCTCTTTGCTCTCCTGGCCTCTTGTCCTCTTTGCTCTCCTGGCCTTTTTGCTCTCCTGGCCTCTTTGCTCTCCGCCCTCTTGGCCTCTTTGCTTTCCTGTCCACTTTGCTCTCCGCCCTCTTGGCCTCTTTGCTCTCCTGGCCTCTTTGATCTCCTGGCCACTTTGCTCTCTTGGCCACTTTGCTCTCTTGGTCTCTTTGCTCTCCTGGCCTTTTTGCTCTTCTGGCCTCTTTGCTCTCCTGGCCTCTTTGCTCTACTGGCCTCTTAGCTCTCTTGGCCTCTTAGCTATCCTGGCCTCTTTTCTTTCCTGGCCTCTTTGCTCTCCTGGCCTCTTTGCTCTCCTGGCCACTTTGCTCCCCTGGCCACTTTTCTCTCCTCGCCACTTTGCTCTCCTGGCCACTTTGCTCTCTTGGCCACTTTGCTCTCTTGGCCACTTTGCTCTCTTGGTCTCTTTGCTCTCCTGGCCTCTTTGCTATCCTGGCCTTTTTGCTCTTCTGGCCTCTTTGCTCTCCTGGCCTCTTTGCTCTACTGGCCTCTTAGCTCTCTTGGCCTCTTAGCTCTCCTGGCCTCTTTTCTTTCCTGGCCTCTTTGCTCTCCTGGCCTCTTTGCTCTCCTGGCCACTTTGCTCCCCTGGCCACTTTTCTCTCCTCGCCACTTTGCTCTCCTAGCCACTTTGCTCTCCTGGCCACTTTGCTCTCTTGGTCTCTTTGCTCTCCTGGTCTCTTTGCTCTCCTGGTCTCTTTGCTCTCCTGGCCTCTTTGCTCTCCTGGCCTCTTTGCTCTCCTGGCCTCTTTGCTCTCCTGGCCTCTTTGCTCTCCTAGCCTCTTTACTCTCCTGGCCTTTTTCCTCTCCTGGCCTCTTTGCTCTCCTGGCCTCTTTGCTCTCCTGGCCTCTTTGCTCTTCTGGCACCTTTGCTCTTCTGGCCTCTTTGCTCTTCTGGCACCTTTGCTCTTCTGGCCTCTTTGCTATCCTGGCCTCTTTGCTTTCCTGGCCTCTTTGTTCTCCTGGCCTGTTTGCTCTCCTGTCCTATTTGCTCTATTAGCCTCTTTGCTCTCCGCCCTCTTGGCCTCTTTGCTCTCCTGGCCACTTTGCTCTCCTGGTCACTTTGCTCTCCTGGCCACTTTGCTCTCCTGGCCACTTTGCTCTCCTGGCCACTTTTCTCTCCGCCCTCTTGGCCTCTTTGCTCTCCACCCTCTTCGCCTTTTTGCTCTTCTGGCCTTTTTGCTCTTCTGGCCTCTTTACTCTCCTGGCCTTTTGCTATCCTGGCCTCTTTGCTCTCCTGGCCTCTTTGCTCTCCTGGCCTCTTTGCTCTCCTGGCCTCTTTGCTCTCCTGGCCTCTTTGCTCTCCTATCCTCTTGGCCACTCTGCTCTCCTGGCCTCTTGGCCTCTTTGCTCTCCGCCCTCTTGGCCTCTTTGCTCACCTGGCCTCTTTGCTCTCCTGGCGTCTTTACTCTCCTGGCCTCTTGGCTTGTTGGCTCTCCTGTCCTCTTGGCCAATTTGCTCTCCTGGCCTCTTGGCCTCTTTGCCCTCCGCCCTCGGCCTCTTTACTCTCTGCCCTCTTGGACTCTTTGCTCTCCGCCCTCTTGGCCTCTTTGTTCTTCTGGCCACTTTGCTCTCCTGGCCACTTTGCTCTCCGCCCTCTTGGCCTCTTTGCTCTCCTGGCCTCTTTGCTCTCCTGGCCTCTTGGCCTCTTTGCTTTTCGCCCTCTTGGCTTCTTTGCTCTCCGCCCGTTTGCTCTTCTGGCATTTTTGCTCTTTTGGCCTCCTGGCCTCTTTGCTCTCCTGTCCCCTTTGCTCTCTTGGCCTCTTTGCTCTCCTGACCTCTTTGCTCACTTGGCCTCTTTGCTCTCCTTAGCCTCTTTGCTCTCCTTAGCCTCTTTGCGCTCCTGGCCCCTTTGCTCTCCTGGCCTCTTTGCTCTTTGCCTTCTGGGCCTCTTTGCTCTTCTGGCCTCTTTGCCCTCCTGGCCTCTTTGATCTCCTGTCCTATTTTCTCTCTTTCCTCTTTGCTCTCCGCCCTCTTGGCCTCTTTGCTCTCCGCCCTCTTGGCCTCTTTGCTCTCCCGACCTCTTGGCCACTTTGCTCTCCTGGCCTCTTTGCTCCTTTGGCCTCTTTGCTCTACCGGCCACATTGCTCTCCTGGCCACTTTGCTCTCCTGGCCACTTTGCTCTACCGGCCACATTGCTCTCCTGGCCACTTTGCTCTCCTGGCCACTTTGCTCTCCTGGCCTCCTTGCTCTTCTGGCCTTTTTCCTCTTCTGACCTTTTTCCTGTTCTGGCCTCTTGGTATCTTTGCTCTCCTGGACTTTTTCCTCTCCTGGCCTTTTTGCTCTTCTCGCCTCCTGGCCTCTTTGCTCTCCTGGCCTCTTGGCCTCTGTGTTCTCCTGGTCTCTTTGCTCTCCTGGCCTCTTTGTTCTCCTGGCCTCTTTGCTCTCCTGGCCTCTTGGCCTCTTTGTTCTCTTGGCCTCTCTGTTCTCCTGGTCTATTTGCTCTCCTGGCCTCTTGACCACTTTGATCTTGCCCTCTTTGCTCTCCTGGCTTCTTTGCTCTCCTGGCCTCTTTTCTCTCCTGGCCTCTTTGCTCTACCGGCCTCTTTGCTCTCCTGGCCTCTTTGCTCTCCTGGCTTCTTTGCTCTCCTGTCCTCTTTCCCCTTCTGGCCTCTTTGCTCTCCTGGCCTCTTTGCTCTTCTGGCCTCTTTGCTCTCCGCCCTCTTGGCCTCTTTGCTCTTCTGGCCTCTTTGCTCTCCTGACCTCTTTGCTCTCCTGTCCTCTTTGCTCTCTTGGCCTCTTTGCTCTCCTGGCCTCATTGCTCTCCTGGCCTCATTGCTCTCCTGGCCTCTTGGCCTCTTTGCTCTACTGGCCTCTTTGCTCTCTTGGCCTCTTTGCTCTCCTGGCCTCGTTGCTCTCCTGGCCACTTTGCTCTCCTGGCCTCTTGGCCTCTTTGCTCACCGCCCTCTTCGCCTCTTTGCTCTTCTGGTCTTTTTGCTCCTCTGGCCTCCTGGCCTCTTTGCTCTCCTGGCCTCTTTGCTCTCCTGGTCTCTTTGCTCTCCTGGCCTATTGGCCTCTTTTCTCTCATGGCCTCTTGGCTTCTTTGCTGTCCGCACTCTTGGCCTCTTTGATCTCCGCCCTCTTCGCCTCTTTGCTCTCCGCCCTCTTCGCCTCTTTGCTCTCCTGGCCTCTCTGCTCTCCTTGCCTCTCTGCTCTCCTGGCCTCTTGGCCTCTTTGCTCTCCTGGCCTTTTTGCTCCCCTGGTCTCTTTGCTCTTAGTGGCCTCTCTGCTCTCCCAGCCTCTCTGCTCTCCTGCTCTCTTTTTGCTCTTCTGGCCTCTTTGCTCTCTTGGCCTCTTTGCTCTCCGGGCCTCTTTGGCCTCCCAGCCCCTTTGCTCTCCCATCCCATTTGCTCTACCGGCCTCTTTGCTCGCCTTTCCTCTTTGCTCTCCTGGCCTCTTTGCTCTCCTGGCCTCTTTGCTCTCCTGGCCTCTTTGCTCTCCTGGCCTTTTTGCTCTCCAGGCCTTTTTGCTCTTCAGGCCTTTTTGCTCTCCTGGCCTTTTTGCTCTTAGTGGCCTCTCTGCTCTTAGTGGTCTCTGCTCTTAGTGGCCTCTCTGCTCTTAGTGGTCTCTCTGCTCTCCTGGCCTCTTTGCTCTTAGTGGCCTATCTGCTCTTAGTGGCTTCTCTGCTCTCCTGGCCTTTTTACTCTCCCGGCCTTTTTACTCTCCCGGCCTCTTTGCTCTCCCGACCTTTTTGCTCTCCTGGCCTTTTTGCTCTCTTGGCCTTTTTGCTCTTCTGGTCGTTTTGCTCTTCTGGCCTCTTGGCCTCTTTGCTCTCCTGGCCTTTTTGCTCTCCTGGCCTCTTGGCTGTCCTCGCCACTTTTGCTCTCCGCCCTCTTGGCCTCTTTGCGCTCTGTCTCTTGGACTCTTTGTTTTCCTCCCTATTTGCCTTTTTGCTCTTCTGGCCTTTTCGCTCTTCTGGCTTTTTGCTCTTCTGGCCTTTTTGCTCTTCTGGCCTTTTTACTCTTCTAGTCTTTTTGCTCTCCCGGCCTCTTTGCTTTCCCGGCCTCTTTGCTCTCCCGGCCTCTTTGCTCTCTCGGCCCCTTTACTCTCCCGGCCCCTTTGCACTCCCGGCCTCTTTGCACTCCCGGCCTCTTTGCACTCCCGGCCCCTTTGCACTCCCGGCCCCTTTGCTCTCCCAGGCCCTTTGCTCTCCCGGCCCCTTTGCTCTCCCGGCCCCTTTGCTCTCTCGGCCCCTTTGCTCTCCCGGCCTCTATGTTCTCCGTCTTTAGACCATACCGTATGTATTGGTTTTTTTAATCCTTATTTGACCTTAAGGACCAAGCGTTGCTTTTTGTTTTTTCATCTTTTTATTTTTATGTAGACATAGCAGTATGAGGGCTTGTTTTTTGCAGGATGGGTTGTATTTTTAAATTGCACCACTTTAGCGGATCATATAATTAATGAGTAACTTTTCCCTTTTTTAGTTTTTTTTTTATAGTGGAATGGAAAAAAAACTGCCTTTCCATTCATGTTTCTTTTAATTAAGTTTCTAAAAAAAATTCTGTCGGTCAGGACAATTATCGTACTATCAAATATGTTTAGGTCTTTAAAAATTTTAATACGTTTTGTTTTTGTGTTGCTGCCTTTTTAATTTTTCCACTGATGTAGCCGTATGTGGATGGTTTTTAGCATAACGAGGTAGTTTTATTTCTACAACTTTGGTTTACATGGGACTTATTTATCAAGGGAGCCATTTAAAAACAAACCCCAAAAAATATTTTTGTTCAGCATTACACGTAGCATAATCCATTCTGCCTGTACAAAATAATACTTTTCGTTACTTATTGCTCTCTGAAACTTATTGCGCTCTGAAACTTCAGTGTTATGTGCGATCCTTGCAGTTTCAGCACGCTCTGAAAACTACCAAGTCCCATCATGCCCTACTTTCCCCTCAGCTCATTCATGCCCATGCGTCCATGTTTGCAGCTGCCATCATTCCCGACGCGGGATGCGTTCTCTTACAACATGCATTCTCAAAGAAACGAGCTGGTACTGCTGGTACTGTGGTAAAATGGGGCTGGCTTACGTCTTCAACATCGTCCCAGTGCCAGCCCCCGTCCGGTCATGTGCTTTTGTAACTTAGGGAGGACGGGAGAGCTTTCTAGATCACATGGGACTCTGTCGGCATGTCACCAAAGGGAAAAGAAGTAATGAACTTCTGGTACCATGTGACTGTATTTTCATTCATGGAATCGGCGCCCATCAACAACAAAAAGTATCACCTAATGTTATGATTGCCATAACATCTTCCGGCACTGGTTAACCCATTGAATTTTGATTTTGTGGGGGGTTGTGGCAGAGGCACTTCCGCCATTGTTTTGCTTTCTTGCGACCTGCACCATGCAGATTAAATAATGTATCAACTTGTTTTTTTACACTTTTACTAACTCCTAGAATATGGTACGGTCCTTTCTGCCATGGCAACCCCTTTGCGCCCCGCGATCTCCCTTACAGGCCTGCCTATGGGTGACAGAGGGAGCCATCTCCCTCTGTAAAATTACTTAAATGCAAGAGCCGCTGTTGACCGCGTCATTTAAGAGGTTAAACGGTTATTGCAGTGGGAGACCAGATTTCAGTCACAGGGGCTATGCCCGTCCGGTCAGAATGATGTCCATGTGCAGAATTCTGCGGCAATTAACTGCCGCAGATGTCGTTATTCTGCACTAAGGGGTTAAAAGATAAACATTGGTTAATGTATTTATTAGTTTCATTTATGTGACTTATTAAAAAGAAAATTCTTAACTTTATTGAACTGTTAAATGCATTGGATTATCTATTTATTATTCATTAGATTAGGCCTATCCGTGTATAACAGACACGTGTTGTTTTTTTTTTTGTTTTTTTTGATAGAAGCTCTTAGAGACTTTCTTAGTCTTCCAACTGCCATGGGAAATGATGGGTGGTGGGGGGTGGGCAAAGGGAGCCTACTTTCTTATTTACAAGCTTTGGTGTCCCGGTCACTATTTGCCAATGCCACGGCATTCAGTGCCAAGAGGGCCATGAGCATGGTGTGGGAAGTATTTGGTCACATTTTGAAACATGTCATAGCTGCAGTGGTATAAATAACACATCATTTAATTGACATTTCTTTACAAGCCTGGAATACTACTTTTAGGCTATGTTCACACAAAGCGGATACGCTGTGTAAAAGTACGCAGCGTATCCATCCTGAAACCCGCAGGAAATTTTGCCCGAAAAACTGCACCAAATTGTAATGCAGATTTTTGGGCGGAATCCGTGCTGGGAAAAAATAAAATAAAGTCAATACCACCCTGGCGTTGTCATAGCGATACATCCCTCTGTTTTCCATGCACCCTGGCCTCCTGACTGTGCAGTCCTTGTGACCACTGTAGCCTGTGATTGGCTGCAGCCGTCACATAGGATGAAACATCATCCAAGGAGGCCTGCCAGGACCAAGAACAGAAGAATGTGTCGCTATGACAACGCCGGGTTGTAAGTATTATCTTTTTAATTCATTTTAAGAATAAAAAGATTTTGTTTCTTTTCTGATTTGTGATTTTTACGGCAGAATCGCATCTTTTCCAACGCAAAAATTACAACATTTGCTATTTTGTACGGTTTTTACCTTTTCACTGAATTCAATAGTTAAAGTCCGCAACAAAAGAGCAACGTTTCCGCAGCATAAATTGACATTCTGCAGATTTAAAAAAAATGCGTCATAGGTCAATTTATGAACGGCTTCTTGGCTGTTTTATTCTCTGCAGCGTGTGGATGAGGCACTTAACAGCTCTGTGTGTCAGCCCCGTATGATGCGTGGCTGCGTGATTTTCGCGCAGCCGCCATCATTATGACACTCCGTTTGGATGTTTGTAAACAGAAAAGCACATGGTGCTTTTCTGTTTACATTCATAGTTTTACTGCTGTTGCGCCAATCACGCGAGTCCCACAGAAGTGCTTCCGTGTGGTGCGCGTGATTTTCACGCACCCATTGACTTCAATGGGTGCGTGATGCGCGAAATACGCACAAAGAATGGACATGTCGTGAGTTTTACGCATCACTGACAGTCTGCACTGCCCCATAGACTAATATAGGTCCGTGCGAGGCGCGTGAAAATCACGCGCGTTGCACGGATGTATATCACGTTCGTCTGAATAAGCCCTTAATCACAGTGAGCATTTTTTTGCAAAAAAGAAGAAGTAAGTTGACACTAAAAAAATTTTTAATATTGACCTGGCAATATCATTTATAGATAGAAGACAACCCAAAAAGCTTTGTTCCAGTACCACATTTTTTATGAGTATTGGATGTGTAGGTACTGGAATGTTTTTTGTTTTTTTTTCTTAACTTTTTTTTTTAAATAATTGTGTAACTAACCTTCCTCCTTTGGTTTTTCGTAGTCCACCTGGAGATCTATATGATCACTGTTTGGAATTGTAGGTTTAGAGGTGATGCACATCTTGCAGGTTGACAATAGAGCAGCAGGGCCTTGTGGAGTGTTGACCTTGTGGAGTGTTGACCTTGTGGAGTGTTGACCTTGTGGAGTGTTGACCTTGTGGAGTGTTGACCTTGTGGAGTGTTGGCCCTGTGAGGTGGTTAGAATGTTGTGGCATTATGACATCACATGATGAGTTCACAGGTTGATCACCACTTTATCAATGGAGAACCAATCAGATCTCAGCTTTGCATTATTATTATTTTTTTTTAAACACTCTAGAAAAATAAAAGAAGGCCTTTGGTTACAATGAGTTACATGACCAATTGCTCAATTTTGACAAGCAGAGGTTTTCCCTAATGCAGTCAGTGGGATAAAACCCACTACAAATCCGCAACTGAAGGGGCAGTTGTCAGATTTATATATGAATGTATATATGTATCAAATAAAGAAATTGCATTTCTCCAAAAGTAAAAATAAATGTTTTAATTTATCCATATCCATGCAAAGTTTCAGCCCTATGACACAACCTTTCTATATATCGCTGAGCGATATGGCCTAAAATTAAAACTTTATTTTTTTACAAGTTTATGTAAGATTCTTGTGGGGTTTTTTTTGGCAAAATAAACTGAAAAAAGTTTAGTGATCTGGCGCTGGAAGAAGTACCATAAGTCTGCGCGTAATAAATCAGACTCCTTCCGACACCAGGTCGCTGAGCTGTACATGCGCATGAAGCATCTGAGCCTGATGCAGCCCCATTAAGTAAAAGTGGGGTGCCATTTTATAGCTGAAATGACATACATGCTTCTAGGGATTGCTGTGCATGCTGCATTTATGTAAAAGGATAAATTTCAATAACGAAATATACACATTGTGTGGATTATCCGTAAATATTACTAAGGGTATGTGCACACACACTAATTACGTCCGTAATTGACGGACGTATTTCGGCCGCAAGTACAGGACCGAACACAGTGCAGGGAGCCGGGCTCCTAGCATCATAGTTATGCACGATGCTAGGAGTCCCTGCCTCTCCGTGGAACTGCTGTCCCGTACTGTAATCATGTTTTCAGTACGAGACAGTTGTCCTGCAGCGAGGCAGGGACTCCTAGCATCGTACATCACTATGATGCTAGGAGCCCGGCTCCCTGTAGTGTGTTCGGTCCGGTACTTGCAGCCGAAATACGTCCGTCAATTACGGACGTAATTAGTGTGTGTGCACATACCCTAAAGTTGCTATGCCTGAAATTCCCTTATGTAAAGACTAGAATTCAATAAAGTATTATATTCCCTGCCCACATGCATTGACCAGTAGTTCAGGCGGCTCTGAATGTGGTTGCGCTCGTTCCACTCTGCTCCATCTCTTTATTCTTGCTGGAGTGTACCAGCAGCGTTGTCATTAAATGGGTTTCCCCATCTTGGACATTTATGGCATATTCACAGGATATGCCATAAATGTCCAATAGATGCGGGTCCCACTTCTAGAACTGGGCCCACTGACCCCCATCCTACCTTGTCTTGCTGCTCCCCAGCCAATGTCTAAAGAGGTGATTGGG
Source organism: Rhinoderma darwinii (assembly GCF_050947455.1). Taxonomy (NCBI): domain Eukaryota; kingdom Metazoa; phylum Chordata; class Amphibia; order Anura; family Rhinodermatidae; genus Rhinoderma; species Rhinoderma darwinii. The sequence goes on from NC_134688.1 coordinate 422,452,971, forward strand.
CATCCAAAAATCGCTGAGCTACGCCGTTTCTGTAACACCACTAGAATTGAATGGGAGTTAAAGAAACAGCTTAGCACAGCGATCTACGCGGTTTTCGGAAGTCAGGAGCTGAGGAGACAGTGTAGCTCGCCATGGTACGCTTTTTTCCGTATCTCCTATACTTTTCTGTTGGAGTTACGGAAACCCTGTAGCTCAGTGAGCTCGACTGTCTCCGCACTCCCGACCCTTTTTCAGTCAGTGGGACAAGGTACAACGGGGATCAGGGAGGTAGGTGGGACCCACATCTATTGGACATTTATGGCAAATCCTGTGGATATGCCTTGAAAAGGAAACTTTCACATGATCTATTGGCAGCAAGTTAGAAATCCAGAGGAACTGAACAGATTAATGGATGGCTTTGTGGGATAACTTTCAGGATAACTTGTAATTTATTGATTTAAATTCCGACTGATGGAACCACCACTGATCGCCAGCACAGGTGGCCCCATTCCAGCCCCCCAACCCCAGTTGCAAGACGGCTGCTGGGAAGAGATGTAATGGAGGTGGGGCCAGGCATGCACTGTGCCGCTTCATTCAAAGTCTATAGGGCTAAAGGAAACCGCCGAACGCAGCGGTTGGACCCCCACCGATCTAGCATTTTTCATAGATCCAGTGAATAGGTGAACAATACTGGAGGCTGGTATGCTTCTTTAACTTCATTTGTTTTGCTCTCTGTGGAGCTAGTAATGTGCTGATGGAATTGCTTACCTCAATGGCGACCAGGTTGCACCCCCTACCCAGCAATTTATCGTAACTGGCTTAGCTAATGCTGCGACTTTCCAGAAACTGTACACTAAAAGGATGTATCCTTTCAAAGGCTTTAGAGGAAGAGCAGCTCTCTGGATTCACTGGATCAACTGATTGTGACATGATATTTAAGTGTCCGGTACATTGGGCCACCCCCTCCCCCCCGCCACGGCGCTCAGGTCAGGGGGGGAATTCTTGTTTAACTTAATTTAATTTGAAAGTCTGTCTTATTCTTAATTAATATGATGGCAAAATAAAAAATATATTTATTTACAGCCTGGAGAATTACGAGGCGGTAGGTTGACCCAACCGCTGAGCTACGCTGCTGTGGTACGTCTCTCCCTGCAAATAAAATCAAGTTCCCGATTCCCTGCAACATCAGAATTGTGAGTGAATTAATTTGATCAATCACCCGGCCCTAGTATGGAGACCTGACACATCAGAGTTCTTCAGAAAGATAAGAATATGATTAACTGACTTTCTTCAGGTGTTGCAGAATATATGGCCAAAAGTCTGTGCACATCAGTCCATAACTTGTTAGACATTCTATTCCAAAACCATGTGCGTTTATTTAAAGTTGGGCACCCTTTTAGGGATTTAACAGCCTCCACCCTTCAGGAAAGGCTTTCCACAAGATTTTGGATTGTGGCAATGGGAATTTGTGTCCATTAAGCCAAAAGAGCATTTATGAGGTCAGTCAAAGATGATGGACGAGAAAATCTGGCTCGGAATCAGCGTTCCACTTGATTGAGGTCACGGCTGTGTGCAGGCATCTGGAACAGGAGAGGGCCTTTCTTTTGGCTGGGCAATTAATCGGGAAAAAAAAAAAACAAAACAGTAATTCAGCGCAATTAATCGTCATCTTGCGCATTTCAGTTTTTTCAATTTGTTTCCCCCAGTTTAAACTATATCTACATCTTCAGGACTCAGATACAGTTGAATCCAGTGGTAGAGCAGGGAGCCGTAAGATCCCTGCACTACCATTCACTATGTTTTGCCGGACATGAGGCAGTGACGTTATTGCGCCTGCCCGAGACGCACAGACCGGAGGGATCTGCTCCACTCGTCATGGGAACGGGCTTAGTGGAGTATGTTTATTATAATTTGTATTAGGCACTATTGGGGCTGTGTGGGGGCATTATACAGTGTAGGGGCAGCTATGGGGAACTTTATACAGTGTGGGGGCAGCTATGGGGGCATTATACTGTGTAGAAAGTTGTGTCGGGGGTATATTATATATAGTAGTATACAGCAGGTCCATGGGATAAATATTAATTGGCGTAGCATGCAAATAGGGGCGTGGCCTAAATAATCGTTCACTAATTGTAATAGAGGTTGCATGTTCAATTAATCGTGATTTTGATTCAGGTTGTAATCGCCCAGCTAGAGGCCTTCTTTATACTGTTGCCACAAAGTTGGAAACATATGATTGTCTAAAATGACACTGTGTGCTGTAGCATTAACATCACTGTTAAAAATAAGGGGCCAAGCCTGAGGGTCAGTTCACGCGTTGTGTAAATACTGCAGATTTTCCGCAATTAAATTTGTTGCGGAAAATCCACAGCATAATACAGTAGCAGCAAAGTGGATGAGAGAGGACAAATTTCAACCACACGCTGCGTAAATACGGAGCGGAAAAAAACTCTCAAATTGACATGCGGTGTGGAATTTTATTCTGGAGCATGTCAATTTTATTTGTGTAAACGTTGCTTATTTGTTGCAGGTATTCCCCATTTAATTCAATGGGGAGGTACACCCGCAACAAATATCAGTTGCATTTTTTGTGGCGGATTCGCAGCGATTCCGCCACAAAAAAAGCAACTCAGACAAAAATGCTTAGACAGAAGTTTTTGTTTCTTCCTCCAGGCCGGGCTTCTGGGCCAGCCTGTGTCCTGGGGTTAAGTGCTGCAGTTTTCCGCAGTGAACATTCCGGCCAAAAAATTGCACCACAGTTTGGTGTGACTTTTCGCCGGGAATTCCCTGCGGCGCACAGGGCGGATGTACTGCATGCTTTTTCACTGCGTAACCGCCCGGTGTGAAAATCAGCCTCAGACCATTATACTTCCTTCGCCAAATTTTACATTAGGCACTATGTATTCCTATTGGTAGCATTTTCCTGGCATCCACCAATCCCATATTTATTCATCAGGATATCAAATAGTGAAAGGTGATATATCCCTCCAGAGAACAGGTTTCCGCTGCTCCAAAGTTCAGTGGCAATGTGCTTTACACCACTCCAGCCGACACCTGGCATTGAGCATAATGATCTTAGGCTTGTTTGCATCTACCATGGAAACCCATTTCACAAAGTGTTTGTGCTCATGTCACTTCTAGCAGCACTCTGGAGCACTGTAGTGAATGATGCAAGAGAGGAGAGGTGATACTTACGCATCAAGTGCTTCAGCACTTGACAGCTCAACTATGAGTTTGCGTTCCAAGTTTCTACATTCCGATGAAGGTTGTTTCTATCCAAAGGCATAGCTTATGAACATATGTCTCCTAGGACAGAATTAGAACATCAGCTAGGTGTTTCCAAAATATGGCAATACACCTCCAATATCAGTATTTGTATGTAAATAGACACTGCAAAAGATTATGTATATATAAACAGGAGGACAAGGAGTCAAGCTCTATTAAATGTAGAAAATCTCAACTTTATTCGTAGAAAAAAAACGAAAAACTCTAAAATATACTGGAGATCCGAACACAAATAACTGTATATAGGCTACACAGAAAATAATGTTTAAAACAACACAACTTGATGTAAACATAGATATGCAATCATGTGTGATATCAGTACAATGGGTAGATATTGGTAACATGGATACACAGGATTCGAACAAAACCAGTGAATTAGCCAAGAAAGTAATCGTGAGGATGCAATATAGTAAGTGCATTCAAAAAGGATAGAGGTATATCCAAAGGGGAAAGAGGTATAAGGTGAATACACCTGTGAATGTAACAATGCATAAAGAGCAGAAAATGCTCCAAATGTACAAGAGTGGATCTAAGAATAGAAACGTTCAATCATTATCTTACCCATTGGTGTGGTGGTGTGCCTAGAAAGCGCCCTGACGTTTTGCCTTAGTAGCTTTATCAAGGGGTACAGAAGAAGTATTCGTGTCAGGTTTAAATGCCAAATGTGCGGTGTCAGGTGGTAGTTTCCAGACCAGTGAGAAACCCAGTCTACAGCGCATGCGCGTGACCCGCAATCACGTGAGATCGACATCCAGGCCGTCAAGCACCATTGCGCATGCGCAGCCCTCAGACATGATCAGATCTGGGCGCTGCACATTGCTTTTAAAGCCACCAGCATTATTAAAATATAACGGGTTGTTTTCCTTTAGTATCATTTTGTACATGCCTTTTTTTTTTTTTCTGCTGTTTTTGGAGTTTCTATGAAAAAAATCCACAACCAGAACATGCTGTGCTGGGGAAAAATACCCCACTAATTACAAAATTGCCACAGACAAAAATTCAGTGTATGTGGTGCTTTTTATATTTTACTATAGACTTTGATGTAATGTCTTGCTGCACAAAAAACACACCATGAAAATGTAGCAAAACGCTGTGTGTGAAACCAGTCTTAAAGGCAACTGGTTACATTGTAAATGCAGTCTGACCTGTGGGCAGCATGTTATAAAGCAGAACCTGAGTAGATTGATATATATTTTTGTGGGAATAGATTCAGTAGAACTTTTCATTTATTGATCTAAGGCTCTGTTTATTCTAGGGGTTAGGAGTCCAGTGGGCGTTCCTTATCTCTATTCACACTCATATAGGAAAGACTGTAAATCGTGGAGTAGGACCGCCCACTGGACTCCTAATCGCAGAGTGAGCAGAGCTTTAGATCAATAAATTACAAGTTCTACTGAATCTTTTCCCACAAAACTATATATCAATCTGCTCAGCTCCTCCTTCTCTTTAACAAGATTATACTGCATGTTCAATGTGACCGGTTCACTTTAAATGGACAGATTTTGTATAGTATTGAGTAGATAAGTATTTTTCTTTCTCCCCATGCTACACCTTTCTTTTCTCCTGATCAGTAAGCTTAGTCATGGTTTTTGCAGCCTGTATATGTGCAATATGCTAGGAAATTTTCTAAGCCTTTTGTCTAGTTGGGCTATAATTCATTTCTGCATTTGCTTACGTTACCTCGGCAGCACTTCTGTCTCCGGCACTATTTTACTGTATGCTTAACCTGCATTATTTGCCTTTTTAGCTTACAGTGCTTAGTGACAACAATGCCCTCCCCCAATCCCCGCTGCTAACATTTTTCTTCCGGAGGTTCTTCTATTGATTCAGTCTGTCATCAGATACAAAAAGTTATTGAGGCAAATTTGAACAAAGCTTTATGTTCACACCTACACGCTGCCAGCTGAGAGGCCTTGCTCTGGGATGCCCTTGGTTTCTGAGATGGTTGCAGCAGGTCTTTGACTCCGACATGAGCTATGAAAACTAGCGCTGATCAACGAGACCGCTTGTTGTTCGGCGCTCATTTGCTCCTTTCACAAAGAGCTATGATCCGTTACGTTATAGGGACGATTGTTCGTCCCTATACATTTCCCATCATGTTGGCAGAACATCTCCAGGTTTACACAGGACAATGGTCGGCAACTATAATTGGCCAGTGTAAAAGGGCCTTTACATCAGAGCTTTATATTGCTTATCTTTTAACCTGCCAGTAAACAATGGTTACTCTTTGTACGATAGTCATTGATTTTGTGCAATGTTACTTAAAGAGGCTCTGTCACCACATTATAAGTGCCCTGTCTCCTATATAAGAAGATCGGCGCTATAATGTAGGAGACAGTAATGCTTTTTATTTCGAAAAACTATCTATTTTAAACCACTTTATGAGCGATTTTTAGCTTTATGCTAATGAGTCTTTAATGGCCAAGTGGGTGTGTTTTTACATTAGACCAAGTGGGCGTTGTACAGACGAGTGTATGACACTGACCAATCACAGACCAAAACGAAGCTCGTTCGCAGAGCGAAATCCGGCGCCATTTTCTTGTGGACCGGAAGCCACTGCCGGACAGTAAGATGACGATTTCCGGACGCGGCTTCCGGCCATATGTTCAAGGAAGCAAAGCCGCAAGGAATAGGAGCGGAGGCGGCGGCAGGAGAAGGTAATTTATGTCCTTGTATGTGATGTGTATTATATTTGTGTATGTTCATGTTATACTGTCGTCTGAGCACTGTATCTAATCCTCCTACACTGTGCAGTCGCTCAGAAAGTGGCGGCACACAGTGTAGGAGGTTTGAAGATTCAACCCCCTCTTTCTCCTGGCACTAGCCAGAATAAGGGACAAATCACTTTCTGCTGATATCCCAGTATTTCTATTGTTATTTATACATAACAGGATGTTTTTCTAAGTATAAGGACGTTGATATCTCAATCAGGGTGGTGCCTTACTCTGAATTTCCTCTAAATATTGACTTTGAAAATAATTCTGCCTATTCAAAATATTAGAAAATGAGACGTTCAACGCTGCCGTGTTATTTCACATAATCTTCATAGCTTGTTCTTGTGTTAACAAAACAGGCTGCAATTATATAAACATTTTTATGGAAAGTATCGACTTACCATGACAGTTTATAGCGGAAATCTCAATTGGCATGGGGGACACCAGTTTTGTTTACATACATTTCTATGTATGACGACTAAATAACCTTACAGCTACAGTGCCCCCGTATTAACGAGGGTTCCAATGCTCCTGTGTCCTCATAACATGAGCAGCCACATTATTTATACTTGGCCCCTTCTCCACACTCTCATGGGACTTTGTCGCTCATTCCCTTCTTTCTTCTATGCCTACTAACATTTCTTACAACTGTTTCTTTAAAAAATCCTATGGCAGCAAAAACAAGCGTGCGTTTTTGATGCAACATCAGTGCAGTAAGGGCATGACCACACGTGGCGGATTTCCTCCGCAACTGTCCGCATCAATGCCGCACAGAATCTGCGTTGCAGATTCTGCTGCGGATCTGCACAAAATGTGCAGTAAATTGATGCGGACTAGCTGCTGCGGACTGCGGGAAAAGTGCTTCCCTTCTCCCTATCAGTGCAGGATAGAGAGAAGGGACAGCACTTTCCCTAGTGAAAGTAAACGAATTTCATACTTACCGGCCGTTGTCTTGGTGACGCGTCCCTCTTTCGGCATCCAGCCCGACCTCCCTGGATGACGCGGCAGCCGTCACTTAGACTGAAACGTCATCCTGGGAAGCCGGACTGGAGACAGAAGCAGGGAGTTCTCGGTAAGTATGAACTTATATTTTTTTACAGGTTGCTGTATATTGTGATCGGTAGTCACTGTCCAGGGTGCAGAAACAGTTACTGCCGATCGCTTAACTCTTTCAGCACCCTGGACAGTGACTATTTACTGACGTCTCCTAGCAACGCTCCCGTCATTACGGGAGCCCCATTGACTTCCTCAGTCTGGCTGTAGACCTAGAAATACATAGGTCCAGCCAGAATGAAGAAATGTCAAGTTAAAAAAGCAAGACGGATCCGCAGCACACATAACATGTGCATGACAGCTGCGGACTTCATTGCGGAAATTAGAATCTCCATTGAAGTCAATGGAGAAATTCCGCCATGAGTCCGCCACTGCTCCGCAACAGACAGAGCATGCTGCGGACACCAAATTCCGCTCCGCAGCCTATGCTCCGCAGCGGAATTTTACGCCTCGTCTAAACGAACACTGCTAAATTAAAGTGTAAGTCAATGGACAAACGGCTCCGCTGCGGATTAACGCTGCGGAGTGTCCGCAGCGGAATTTTAGTGAAATTCCGCCACGTGTGAACCCAGCCTAAAGAACGCACCATTATTGCTCTGAGATTCTGGCCTTAGAACCACTAAAAGGATATTCCCGGACATTTGTGGTTTCTCATTTTTTAGAATCTGGGGTTCTTCTGCAGATCAACACACACTGGGCTAGTTGTGGACAGGACTAGATCTGCCCTCCTAGCCCTGCTCCTAGCCAGTGTATTTTGTATATTACTATGTTATAATACAGATTTTTTTGTACACTGTTCCATTTATACGCCTAGAATTTGTATTAGTGATTTATTGTGTTTATTGAATATAGTGCATTGTGAATTGCTTCAAGCAGTAAAGCAATTCTAGTACAGAGAGTGCAGAATTAAATATCACAAAGCATACAGTTCTGGGTATTCTATAAATTGCGTTCTATGTATGAACGTCAGATCTCGTAGAAGTCAATATTTGTTTCCTCACTGTGATCGGGAAGGGGATTTTCCCACCGGTAGCCTGACCTTTCTGCTGTATGGCTGGGAAATCTATAATGTCGTTACTGTAAATATTATATTGCTTTAAAATATTATAGATCGCAAAGACGTCGGTTTGATGTATGGTCTGGATTTAGTGCATGCAGGGAATACAATGTAGCTATATATCGGTCCTTGTACTATATTACAAACCTAAACCCTGAAATCCATTCTGAGGGTAAAGCTTTGTACATGCAGCCTTTGTGTAGATGCCAATCATGATAAATGCGTTGTCTGTGCCAGCTTACAGTCAACTAAAAAGCAAATTGCATAGAACCGCATGTAAATGTCCCTGTGGTTTATTCTCCAAATATCCAAACATTTTGTAAACGGCTTTCATCCTAATTGAGAAAACTTGTGAAGATCCCGGCATTTTCTGGAAGTGCAGCTCTACTGTGATTCTTATGATGCTTCTGGTCTTCAGCTCTTGCTGGTCTGTATTGGCACAGGGCATAGTGTGGATCAAAATCATGCTTTCTCAGTGTCCTCATCATTAATGGTACCTGTCCGCAGTTTTGACCCCCTCCCTATGCCCTAATCACGACTGTATAGCAGCTAGAGAGATTTTTCTGAACATACCCATGTGTGCCGGCAATAATAAAGCTTTCCTTAGAAAACAAAGCTTTAATAACCCCTGCGTCATATGCAAATTACTTTTGAAGTGTCCACCAATCTCGACCGCATCCCCTCCCGTATAGACTTGATTGACGCCTCTGACGCCTCATGCATCATCTACTCTGCAAAGACGTCAATCGGGTTTTAGATTTGGGGGTTGCTGCCATGATGGCAGAATTGATGATTGGTTTTCCTTAATTGATACGATCAGTCACTAGGTTGTGGTAATTTGTGGTTTGTGACTTTGATACAGATCCCTCTGATAATAATGATCGGAAGCGAATATCTCCGGAAAAGTGGTACTTGGGCCAGTACTTACTTTGAACTACCACGAACTAATGTTCTTATGTCTTTGTATTAGTTGTGGAGTTTGTAGGATTTGGAGTTTTTCAGTCTTTGGCGCTCTATGGTGTTTTTCATCTTTTGTACATTTAATTTTGTAAGGATGTGTTTGATCTAGTACTAAAGAATGCTGAAGGTTTAGGACCGGAGCAGTGATGACAGTACTGAGGAGCTGTGTTTTCTTGGAGAGAGTTGGAATTATATTTGGTAAGCAATGGTCAGTAGCAGTGTTGCATTACTATTATCCGGGCAATGGAGAAGCGTATAACATTGTAGGGACCCTCTACATCTGGATATAGTGATTGCTATACTAAGAAAGGAGGCATAACTGGACCTCGAAAGAAGGGTCACTCCAAACTGGAATGAGATGTCCAGAAAGGAGATCTGTTACTTTCTAACATTTTACATCACTGTGATAGTGACAGCTGCACTTGAATGTATGTACAATGCTATGGATGCAGTACGCTGCCACATTGTCACTAAGGGTATGTTCACACGGCAACGCCAATTACGTCTGAAATTACGGAGCTGTTTTCAGGCGAAAACAGCTCCTGAATTTCAGATGTTTTGACAAGTGCACGTGTTTTTCGCGGCGGCGTCCATTACGGACGTAATTGGAGCTGTTTTTCAATGTTTTTCGCTTTCTCTGCCTCCCATTGATGTCAATGGGAGGTCAGAGGCATAAACGCGCGAAGATAGGGCATGTCCTTTCTTTCTCCTGCGAGGTGGTTTTACCGCTCGCGGGAGAAAACCGCCCCCGCCTCCCATTGAAATCAATGAGAGGCATTTTCGGCCGGTTTTTGACAAGTTTGGTGGAGCGGTTTCCGTTTACAAAAAGCTCATCAAAATGCTCCGTGTGAACAGGGCCTAAGGATGTTACTGTGACATCGAGGAGTTAAGGTGCCCAAACACATTAGAAAAAACTTTTCTTTGAAGGAATTGTAAGGACTTTAAAATATATATCATTCCAATGCTAGTTCGAGGTGCAATGCAGACATGTAATGATCACGAAGCCTATTATAACTCATATTTTTATTATTTTATAGATCATCAATTCCAGATTGGATATTTTTGTGGAGGACAACAAAAGGGACTCAACGATAATGCATCATTAAAGGACTTGACAAGAAGGGTTAAGGATGCATCCCCGTAGCTATTAAAAACCTCTCTGAAAATGAGGCAGTAAGTATAAATCGCATCGATTTCGCATTTTAAATATTTGTGGTTCTGTTTTTATGTTTTTGTTTTTGTTTTGTTTGTTTCAGAACCTTTGGAAATTGAGTCATTGGCTACTCATCTGAAAAAACTTACATGGCCTGCGGCCTCACCTTCTTTTCTACTGGAGCCATCACACATTGCGAGGTAAACCACAAAATGGCAGTCCAGAAGAGGAAAATATCCCTTTAAATCAATGCTTTCCTACATCAGTATTTCTCAACTTAAAGGGGTTGTCCACTTTTCACGGTTGTTCTGATCAGCGGATGTCCCTCTGCTGCACCCACCTAGCAAACGGCCGTAATCTATGGAGGAACCTGGCAGGAAATATTTAATTGACCTGCAGTTCAACTATAGGGTATGAGATTGAGGTTTTGTTGTGGTATAGGATTTCGAAAATATTTTTGGAAATCGGACAACTCCTTTAACCCCTTCCCGCCGCAGCCCTTTTTCAGATTTTCATTTTTTCCTCCCTACCTTCCAAAAGCCATAACTTCTGTCGATATAGTCCTATGAGGGCTTGATTTTTGCGGGACGAGTTTACGTTTTTCGTAGCGTCATTTATTGTGCCATATAATGTACTAAGAAACGGGAAAAAAATATTTGTGGGGTAGAAAATGAAAAAAACAGCGATTCCTCCATTGTTTTTTGCGCGTTGTTTTTATGGAATTCACTGTGCAGTTTAAAACAACATGTTAACTTCATTCTGTGGGTCAATACAATTACAGCGATACCAAATATATATAGTTTTTTTCTATATTTTACTACGTTTACAAGTAAAAATCTAAGTGAAAAAAATAAAATTTATTTTGTGTCGCCAAATTCCGAGAGCCATAAAGTTTTTATTTTTCCATCGATTAAGTGGTATGAGGGCTTATTTTTTGTGGGATAAGCTGTAGTTTTTAATGATACCATTTTTGGGTACATGCAACGTTTTGATCACTTTTTATTTCATTTTTTGTGGGAGATTAGGTGACCAAAAAATAGAGATTCTGGCGTTTACAATGCTTTTTTTTTTACGGCGTTCACCGTGCGGGTTAAATAATGATATATTGTAATAGTTCAGACTTTTACAGACGCGGCAATACCAATTATGTTTATTTTTTATTTTTTTTACTATGCTCTAGGGGGGAAATAGGAAAAGGGGGGTTTTTTAAACTTTTTTAATACATAAAAAAACCTTTATTTTACTAATTTTTACTTTTTTTATTAGTCCCCCTAGGGGACTTCAACCAGCAATCGTTAGATCGCTTGCACGATATACTGCAATGCTAATGTATTGCAATATATCGTGATTCTGACAGGCAACTATTCAGCCATAGCAACCATCGCCCCCCCCCCCCGCCCTTGCATTTAACAATTTAAATACTGCGATGCCACTCGTTACTCTGAAGTGTCGGCTGTAACATACAGCCGACACCGGCATCACATGGAGTGGGTTCACTCCGTGAGCCCGTTCCATACTTCCCCTACACGACTTTGGCGTATGGATACGTCAAATGTCGGGAAGGGGTTAAATTCCCACTACATCCAAGTCATGTTTTGAAGATTGTGTTGTAAATTCTATAGAGTCTGCTGTATGGCTTTACGTGTGTAAACAAACAGCACGTCCATGCAGCGGCAGTTCCAAGATCTCCACATCGAGACTAAAGGCCCTTTTACATGGGCCAATAATCGGGCAAACAAACACTCAAATTAATGCTCGTTCCTGATCATTACCCTGTGTAAACAAGGCGACGATCAGCAAACACTCGTTCATCGGCTTATCTGCTCGATTATGCAGCATTAAATATTAGGGTATGTTCACACGCTAGCTGGCTTTTACGTCTGAAAAGACAGACTGTTTTCAGGAGAAAACAGCTGCGTCGTTTCAGACATAAAAGCTCCTCCTCGCATTATGCGAGGCGTCTTTGACGGCCGATCATTTGAGCTGTTCTTCATTGAATTCAATGAAGAACGGCTCAAATTACGTTTCAAAGAAGTGTCCTGCACTTCTTTGACGAGGAAGTCATTTTACGCGTCGTCGTTTGACAGCTGTTTGACAGCAAATGAATGAGCAGATGTTTGCCGACGTATTGGAGCCGTATTTTCAGGCGCAAATCGAGGCATAATACGGCTCGTTTACGCCTGAAAATAGGTCGTGTGAACCCAGCCTTATCGTTGTCGGCAGCGCATCTCCCTGTGTAAACAGCGAGATGTGCTGCCGACATGATGGAAATGTATGGGGATGAACGATCGTAGTAATGATTGCTTGTCCCTATACATAGCCAATTATTGCCTCTTGTGAAGGAGCAAAGGAGCGCCGATCAACGAGCTGTCTTGCTAATCGGCGCTCATTTTGTTGGCCCATATCAGGCCATGTAATAGGACTTTGAGGCCCCATGCACACGACCGTAAAAATCGCCCAAAATTATGGACCGTAATTACGGACCTATTCATTTTTATGGCCGACTGACACCTTCCCGTATATTTCCGGGAAGGTGTCTGTGCCATAGAAACTTTCAGAAAAAAAATAGGACTTGTCCTATTTTTTTTATTTTACGGACCGTTCTCCCATACTTTATAATGAGAGCAAGGCCCGTAAATTCGGACGACTGTCCGCAGCCGGCCGTGCCTGTAATTATGGGTCCTTGTACTTGACTTGAACCTAATTTATTAATCCTTGAGACCACCTCTATAGGATATTGCCCTTGTCTCACAGGACTACTTCTGGCATAACAGGGTTTATGATCATAAAAATGAAGCGAATGTTTAGGTTACCCTACGCCTTTGTCTAAAATGAACTTGCAAGAGAAGTACCCCCCATGATTAACCATCAGTAGTCTTCGCAGCCTAAGGGCCTGTTCACATCAGCGTTGGCTTTCCGTTCTGGGGTTCCGTTCCGAGGTGCCGTTTTAATGACGGAATCAATAGCGGAGTCGACTGCGCTATTGATTCCGTCGGAAAAACGGAAACCTGCCGGAACGGTGACGAACGGAAACCATTAGCAATGTTTCCGTCACCATTGATATCAATGGTGACTGAAACGGAAGCTGTGGTTTCAGTTTGACTTTCCGTTGCGGGGTTCACCCGACGGAAACCTCCGACGGAACCCCGGAACGGAAAGCCAACGCTGATGTGAACAGACCCTTATTTAGCTGAAACTGGCCTGTAGAAGGGATCACCACTGTCGGTAACGCAATGCAAGAGACACAACTCCTTGGTTCAACTTCTTTACTGTTATAAATACGTACAGGAATTTCTCTTCAGTGATAAATACGTACAGGAATTTCTCTTCAGTAATAAACACGTACAGGAACTTTTCTTCTGTGGAGCAGACAGGAATCCTGAGGTTGGGGACTTCGATCCCGCTGGAAGTACCCCGGAGAGAGGTTGTGCCTGAACCCACGTGGCTACGGTAACGCCGCTGTCAGTCACGGTGGGAGCTACCCACTACTGGCAGTCTACCCTAGGGTAAGAGTCACACTCTCGGCCCATGGGTCGCGTCATGGGAATCAGTGAACTACCCGTACCTACTGGCACCGTCACGGGTCCTTGCGGAGCTATCCGCTACCTTTCGCGACAAACCCTCTCTCTCCTCAGTCGGCGGTCCGAACTTTGGACACACCTAGGACGCAACTGAACAGGTGAGGTTGACACCAACGGTTGTACAAGTCCATCTAATAGTCCAATAAGTCCCGTTAACCCGACCGTTCCTTCTGTCTGCTCCTATCCCAACAATATTCGCCAATAACAGTTCAAAGCATTCTTACAGGCGGTGATTACAGACGTTATACACTCTTGGGTAAACGCAGGGACACCGGCACACGTATTGAGATAGCGCGACTGATCTTGGTTCTAGCTCAGGCTGAGTTGTCTGTCACTTTAAGGACTAGTCTTCTATGCGCACTGTGGCTATGTTTAACGAGGGACGTCACTTCTGGGAAGAGTCACTGGCTATGACAAGGGCACGGGCACTTTCTCTGGGAAGGGACCTAGGATCCTGGTCAGGGGGTTTACGGTCTATGACTGGTACCTGTGGCTGTTGCCACACTCCGCTTGTACTCCGGATAGTCCTCGGTCCTTCTGTATGGCTGCAGCGGACACACTCCGTTTGTGCTGCTCCTCTGGGCTGCTATAGGGCACACTTCCTGGCAGTCTCCTGTTTCGCAGTGTTTCGCCTCACTGCGGCCTCCACTGGTTCACCGACACACCGGCTCTACTGGTCTCTCTCTTGCCACCCCCTGCACACTCCTCTCGTTCTCCTAGCACACCACCGGCCGTTCTCGCCGCTTTCCCCTTCACTTCCTGCCCGCCTGGCTTCTCGCTCCACTTCCGGTCCTTCTGCTCCTTGAGTCGGCACTTCCCCTCCTCCACTCTCGCATCGCGAGACTGCGCCCTGCTTTCCCGATGGGGCGTATATGTCATGTCTGTCGGCAGAGCGGCCGTTGCCAGGACTACACAGACGCTCCTCCGTTCGGGAGCCGAACTGCCGCATCACAGACCGGCCCGTGTCCCTGCGTTGTCCCCCGGCAAGTCAGGCAAGTACACCACTTACAGGCCACATACTTCAGATAGGATAGATGTCGGCGAAATACCTGTTGGACCTATAGCGGGCTTCCCTATAAACATACATGTTCTGATTGGCCGAGCAGCCATGTTTATGGCCATAAGGAGAGAGGGGAATAAGCAGCTGCCAGACAACTGATGCTGTTTATCCTTCAGGGGAATATAGGATTGGGAATATAAAGGTATAGGCAGATAACACAGGATCTCCCACCAATAATAAGGTCAGGTCTTCCTATCACCCCCCCCCCCCCCCCCCCATCTCCTACTGGCCCAGACATGTCTGCCTCCATAAACATATAAGAAAAAAGGTTGTTTTTCTTATTCATATTAAATAATAAAAGGATGTAATCCCAGATGGATGGGTGCACACCTTTCTGGGTTTTTTTAAATGCCATTTTATTTGCCCTTACAATATTCCTTTAAAGAAACGCTAAACCCAGGAATGAATGGTAAAAATAAACAAAAAATATATTTGCTCCACTGTTTGTCAATCTGTAGGATGGTATCATACTAAGGGCCTGTTCACATCACCATTCGCTTTCCGTTCCGGGGTTCCGTCGGAGGTTTCCGTCGGGTGAACCCCGCAACGGAAAGTGAAACCATATATTCCGTTTCAGTCACCATTGATAGCAATGGTAGCGGAAACATCGCTAATGGTTTCCGTTCGTCACCATTCAGGCAGGTTTCCGGTTTTCCGACGGAATCAATAGCACAGTCGACTCCGCTATTGATTCCGGTGTTAAAAAAGGGGCATGCATCAAAGCTGAATAAGGCAAAGCAACCTTACTCACAGCTGCCGTAAATGTGGGAGGGAATCTCACCTCCCCCTCCTACAAGCCAGGAAAAGGTGTCTTCAAATTGCTAAGCAGTGTCAGGGCTGCCATTTTGGGTGTGATTCTGCAGCTGGCAGAAGCGATAGGACACACCAAAAGGCTAAGGCTATGTTCACATGCTTACTAAACAAAGGAAACAGCTTCTGATTTTCAGCCATTTTTTAATCAAACTCGCGTTTTTGGCGTCGTTTTTTACCGCCGTTTTTGGAGCTGTTTTTCTATAGAGTCAATGTAAAACGACTCCAAATACGTCCGAAGAAGTGATATGCACTTCTTTTTGGCGGGCGTCTTTTTACGTGCCGTTTTTGGAAGACGGCCGCGTAAAAACCGCCCGGTCGGAGCAGAACGCCGTATTTCCCATTGAAACCAGAGGGCAGATAGATGTTTGTAGGCTTTCTGCTTCCGATTTTTCAGCCATTTTTCGGGACGTATACGGCCCCGAAAAACGGCTGAAAACCTTGCGTGTGAACATACTCTTAGAATGATGAAGGTGAAGAGAATGACTTTTCAGTTGACTGTTTCACACGGCGTGTATTTGACACGTTTTTTTGCGCATTTTACGTGCCGACAACCACATAAAAAAACGTTTGCTTACGCTCTTTATTTACATTATTGGTAAAGTGCGCTGCTAGTACATACAACGCGTTTTTTACTCACACGTTTTAAAAAAACTGTTGGATCAATACGAAAGCGAGCCGTTAGTTTTTTACGCAAGTGTTTTTAAAAAACGTGTTGCGTAAAAAAAAACAGTGGGTGGGGTTGTGTGTGGCGTAGTTGCATGTTTAGGGGGAATTTTGTGTGTGTGTGTGTGTATGGGGGGGTGCTACACAGACACACACACACAGCACTGCTACATCTGACAAGCTTAGCTCCGCACACTGTTCACACTGACAATAGATCTAGCAAGTGGGGGGGCGTCGGTGGGGGGGCATCAGGGAGGGGCCCGTCGGGAGGGGGGACCCAGTGGGGGGGCATCGCGTGGGGGGCCGTCAAGGGTCACGAGAGCAGGGGTCTGTGAGAGAGAGGGACAGACAGAGACACACACCTTACCTGCAGTGCAGCTAGTCTTCATAATGGCGCCTGCTATCTCCCTACAAACCGGCTTCTCTGCTGTGTGACTGACCTGCGTCTGCGTAGTACAGAGCCAGATAGCAGAGGCAATGGACGGGAGCCGTTCATTGTGCCCTATGCATTGTAGCTGCCGTATTCCATCTCTGTATGTGTCGTTAATCGACACATGCAGAGATGAAAAAAAAAACGGCAGCCCCCATAGACAAGTAAAAGTATGAATACATTAAAAAGTAGAAAGTGACAACACAAATAAATACAATTTTTGTTTACATTATATTAAAAGCAATATAATAAAAATCATGACACCTTCCCTTTAGGCTGGAATCACACGAGCGTGGCGTTTTTGCGCACGCAAAAACGCGGCATTTTGCCTGCGCAAAAGCCACTTAACAGCTCCGTGTGGCAGCAGCATATGATGCGCGGCTGCGTGCTTTTCGTGCAGCCGCCATCATTATGACACTCCATTTGGATGTTTGTAAACAGAAAAGCACGTGGTGTTTTTCTGTTTTCATTCATCCTTTCGACAGCTGTTGTGCGAATCACACTGTTAGCACGGAAGTGCTTCCGTGCGACATGCGTGGTATTCACGCACCCATTGACTTCAATGGGTGCGTGATGCGCGAAAAACGCCCAAAGAACGGACATGTCGTGACTTTTTTTCAGCGGACTAACGCTGAGTAAAAATCACGGACATGTCTGCACGGCCCCATAGACTAATATAGGTCCGTGCAAATCACGCGCGTTGCACGGACGTTTTTCCCGTTCGTCTGAATAAAGCCTAAAGGATTTCATTGCAGCTTCCCTGCAGCCAGTCAGCATATACACAACAGAGTGTGTCTGCTCCTCCATGTAGGCTTGCTTAAATAGTAGTTCACACAGGAACAGAGACATTGAATGCAGCAAGAATAAAAACTAGTCGGAAAACGTGGTGCAATATGTAAAACAACAAAACCTCACATATGTAAATATGCCATGGATTGAGCGTGCTGCTGGTGACGAAAGATGCAGCTTAGGCCCAAACAAACATTATTTCTATACTTTGTGACAAACTATCAGCTATGTAAACAGGACTTGGTTAGGAGAGGTTTTCAGTCCCTGAACGTAAACAATTAAACTTTCCATTCCCTCTTAGGCTGTTTATATTTGCATCGTGGTTCAGTTTTAGAATGAAAACCACAACTCAGTGCCGGATCCATCATATGAGGGACCCACTGACTTGTCTAGTTCCGTTGTAGTGTCCGACGTTTTGGCAGGAAAAATAGAACTGCATGCATTGCTGTACCCATCAAAGATGACTGAATCTGCGACGGAGGCTCCAATGCAGATGTGATGAGAGCCTTAGCAAGTATAGACCTAATAGTTATGAGGAATTGAAATAAAAATATATTAGAAAGTTACAGAACTTTTCATTACCCAATGAATAAGTTTTAATTACATTGGCAAATCAAATTAATAATTAAATAAAAAATAAATAAAATGCAACAGTGTAAAAAAAAGAGAACACTGAATCATTATCAAAAATGACCACAAGGTGGCAGCCCAAATATGCATTAACACCGAAGTATGTAGCGAAGAGCATCTGTAAGGGTATGTTCACACACACTAATTACGGACGTAATCGGGCGTATTAACCCCCCAATTATGTCCGAAATTACGGCTTGAATGCGTTGACAAACATCTGCCCATTGAAAGCAATGGGCTGACGTTTGTCTGTTCACACGAGGCGTATATTTACGCGCCGCTGTCAAAAGACGGCGTGTAAATAGACGCCCGCGTCAAATAAGTGACCTGTCACTTCTTGGGGCGTAATTGGAGCCGTTATTTATTGACTCCAATGAAAAGCAGCGGCAATTACGTACGTAATGGATGCGGCGTTCAAGCGCCAGCACATACCGTTACGGCTGAAATGACGGGGCTGTTTTCTCCTGAAAACAGCCCCGTAATTTCGTCCGTTACGGACGCTGCCGTGTGAACATACCCTAATACTTGCATTTATGCTTACAATAATACACTCTTAGGGTATGTTCACACGGCCTATTTACGGACGTAATTCGGGCGTTTTAGCCCCGAATTACGTCTGAAAATAGCGCCTCAATAGCGCTGAAAAACATCTGCCCATTGAAAGCAATGGGCAGACATTTGTCTGTTCACTCGAGGCGTAATTTACGCGCCGCTGTCAAATGACGGTGCGTAAATAGACGCCCACGTCAAAGAAGTGACCTGTCACTTCTTTGGCCGTAATTGGAGCCGTTATTCATTGACTCCAATGAATAGCAGCGCTAATTACGGCCGTAATGGACGCGGCATTCAAGCGCCTGCACATGCCATTACGGCTGAAATTACGGGGATGTTTTCAGGCTGAAACATCCCCGTAATTTCAGCCGTAACGGACGCCCTCGTGTGAACATACCCTTAGCACTTATTCAGACGAGCGTGATTCTCCTCCGTGTGCGGTGCGTTAAAACAATGCACAGTACACGGACCTATTGATTTTAAAGGGCCCATTCACACATGCGTGAGTTTTCACGAAGCGAGTGTCCGTTGCGTGAAACTCACTGCATGTCCTATATTGGTGCGCTGTCTCTGTTTCACACATCAATTACATTGAAAAAAAAAAAAGTGCTTGCAAGTGCGTGAAAAACACATGCCACATGCAAAGCACACTGATGCAAAACGCAACGCACACGGACAGATGTACGCGCAATTTTTAACGCACGTAAATCTGTCACGCTCGATGAATGTAGCCTTACATTCACAATATATATGTTTTGCCCAAAGTGTTCCTGGATGTGTAATTAACCTTCAGCAATGATGAAAAGGGTGCCGCTAACCGAGTGACCGTTAAAGATGTTTTCCCACCATTGATTTTTATGGCACAGATAATGAATATGTTATAAAAGTCAGAGTGGTGGAATCCAGCTACTGAGAACTGTACTGATGCCAAGAATGATGATGCCGGTCTTGATTCCCAGCAGAGAAGTAGTAATGCATGAGAGAATGTGCATATGGGAGTACACTAATTGTATGTTCACACACAAACTCAAAATGGCTGAAAACACTCCGTCTGAACATACCCTTAGGTCTACATAGGCGTTGTGGACACAATACGGTAGCACAGTTGCATCAGAGGCATTGGAGCAATAAAAAATGGTTGCCAAAGACAACACCCCCTGGGCACCTAGGCCCAGTTTTTGGCTAAAGGTAGACCTTTCTAACAGTGGCATTGGAATGTGAGCCAAGTTTTGTCAAATTTTTTGCAATTTTTCTTGTCAACAAATCTGTCTGTTAACAGCCATTGTAGAAAGATTTCGTGCCTGTCTGAGAGGTCAAAATGCAGAGGCATGCACCTCTATAAAAAATTTGTGCAAATCTTGATGACTACCCTCTCCTTATTGGCATAAAATAGGACAGTCTTAATAAATGTGGGCCATAGCCTTTAATATAATCAGACTGTAGCGATGTGTATCTGGCTTATGTATCCCATCTCATAAAATTTACTTACCCACACGACTAGAATATATATTTTTATAGACAAAAGACCAATGTTGGTTGTAATCGTAAGATAGTGGTCAGACAATCAAAAGATTTTTTTATGTTAAAGGATTTTTACATAAGAACACATTCTCAGATTGCCATATTTATTTCAATGCAGATCAATTGCTCAGAATTTTTGGAAGGAGCATTGAGGTCCAGCACATGGCCATGTACAGATTCTGCGTTGTACAAAGATATAATGAGACACCCATAGACTTCTGTGGAGCCCTACTGAACCTACATTAGCTTCAGATTTCACAAAGAGTTTTTTCTATTGGATTCCGTACAAATGTAATGGGAAAAAATGTGACATGCTCCATTGGATGCCATCATTGCCTCTAAGGAAAACGAAATCAGACAAATGGCAGAATAGAGAGTCCACATATGCCTGAGCCCTATGGATTTCTTCACACTTTGCATTTAATGTTGGTTTTGCATGAAGTTTATTTTTTTAACAAAGCAAAAACCTCTTTGGATATATATATATATATATAAAAAAGGAGACTTCAATTAAATTTCTCTTGTAGGATGTAATCCAAAAAGAGGGCTAAGATGTCTGGAGAGGTAGGCCGGGTTCCCACAGGTCAGATACGCTGAGTAAAAACTGCGCAGCGTATCAGATATGGAAACCGCAGCACATTCCGTCCGAAAAATGCACTACATTGTGGTGCGCTATTTCAAACGTAATTTCCGCTGCGAAAAAAAGCGCTTACTTACCCCCTCCGTCTTATCTGCATGTAGTCCAACCTCCTACGATGACGTTGCAGACCATGTGTTCCAAGTTGGATACAGTCCTAGAAGACATCTGAGAGTCAAACTGGGCAATTGGGTCACTTTGCGATCCCACCCCTAAAATCCCAAAAATACTATACACTATACTCACTTCACCTGTACTCCTGTAGCGAAGCGTCCCTGACGACCTTCTGAGATGATGTAGTGTTGTCTCATGTGACCGCTGCAGCCTGTGTGATTGACAACAGGGGAGTATGGTATATATATTTTTGTATCTCCTCTTCTCCCCTTATTTTGTCCAATCTGTATAATGTTGGCCGGTATTTTGCTGATTCATGCGACACGAACCCCAAAGGTTTCGTATTTTGCCAAAACTTTTAGGAAATTTGGACCGACTTCCATCAGTTTAGAATCAATTTGTTTGTTTCTAATGATAGGCTGAGCTGTACTCTGTCCCTGGATATTACTTTATAATGAAAATGAATTCTGTGGGTCCTGAAACCTGTATCCATCTGCTCCAAAATAAATTGCCCTCTCATAAAAACAAATCCACGTATGATAGTATACCTCTAAATAATACAGTTACCATGTAATACTAGGGCCAAATAATACCTCCACATCATGAGCACATATTACCACCACATAGTGCCTGAATAATACCACCATACAGTTACTAAATAAAATCCACTATACAAAGCACAATATTTACACCATACAGTGACCACATAGTGGGCGATACCAGTCCTAAACAGGTTCTCTGCAGACCACATAAGTAAATACTGTGCAGTTACATCCAATGACTCACAGGTGATGTCTTCTCTGATTGGAGTAGTTAATTTCCCCTTTTCTTCTCCATACCGAGACCGCCATATTGACTTTCATCTGACCATGTCTCGTCTCTGCAGAATTTGCTGCCCAGACATCTTTGACACCTCACCCTCCCCACCTGCTGTGTAGCAAAGTGCCCCCAAATACTGTTCTTCAGAAATAGTGCTGTCATAACTATAGTTACCCCTAAAAATATAGTGCCCAACCAGAGGTGTAGCTAAAGACTCATGGGCACTCATGTAAAAATTCAGTTTGGACAGACTGTAGCATGTGAGGTAACGATGTCACTGCATCATGCTGCCCTGCACGAGGTCCAAACGCGTTGTAGGCTGCACGACATAGTTTCGTAATATATCCGCATCCTGATGGCGTGGCAGGGGGCCACTTTTAAGAACGCCCAGCTAGCTAAAAAAAAGTGCCAGGGTGTAGCTCTGACATTATGACATCCTTGTTTCCTATTAAAATACCCTTGTTTGTACCAAGTGATTCAGAAAACCCTTTCCGATCACCTTTCAATATTATAAATCATGCACTACATTCATGTTGCTTTCCAGCTTTCCCAGGTCCGTTTTGGACGGTCTCAACAACTCAAGCATTTTCTATGTCTCGAAGAATAATTCTTGTTTTGAATCACAGACAGCGACTCCTCCACAAGTTCCTGTTTTTTTCAGATCACAGCTTCTCTAACACAAACAGAAAAAAATGGTTTATTTAAAAAAGTGCCAAGATTTTATCATAAATGACATCCTGTTGTTTTCTTGCTCTGCGGTGACTGAAAGAAAATGGTCAGAGAATATGGAACTCTGAGATGCTGATACGCCCCGGGAGCTCAAAACAGGAATCAAGGATTACGCCTTCTCTTCAGGATGATGACCTCATGACTATGCATTGGGATATGTCTATGGTACTAAATATAGTACACAATATTAGGTATTTTGTATAGACACTAAGGGAAGGATTTATTAAGACTGGTGTTTCAAACCCCAGTCAATCTAAAACACACGAAGTAAGATACGCCTGATTTATTAAGTGCACGCCTCTTAATAAATTAGGTGCATTTTGCATTTTGGAAAACGTAAATTACATCTGTCACCTGTTTGTCCTTATTATAAAATAGAAAGAAGAATAAGACAAACGGTGCACATAGTGAATAGCGTAGGGCAAGGGTGCACAACCTTTTCTGGTCTGAGGGTCACATTGTCAGATTGTACTGCTCTTTAGGTCAGCAATAACACTTGAGGTATCTCCATTGAGGATATTTTTGGCATATCAACCCAATTTTGGAACTCCCTACCTATCGTGAAAACATAGAAACACCTAAGAGTTTGGCAACTCCCCTAACGCCTCATGCACACGACCGTGTGTGCCGTCCGAGTCCCGTCAGTGATCCGAGGAAAGATCGGACATGTTCTATCTTTCCTCGGATCGGAGACTCTGACCATTTTTCACTGACCCGATGCACCCGCTAAAGTGAATGGGTCCGTGAAGACGACCAGGTGCCACTCGGATGCCTTAAAAAAAATAACCCGAGTTGCACAACACTCGTGTGCATGAGGCATTAAAGAGACTCTGTCACCACGTTATAAGTGTCCTATCTCCTACATAAGGAGATCGGCGCTGTAATGTAGGTGACAGTAATGCTTTTTATTTAAAAAAAACTATCTATTTTCACAACGTTAGGAGCGATTTTGGTTTATGCTAATGAGCTTTCTTAATGCCCAAGTGGGCGTACTATTACTTTCGACCAAGTGGGCGTTGTACAGAGGAGTGCATGACGCTGACCAATCGGCATCATGCACTCCTCTCCATTCATTTACACTGCACTAGCGATATAGATATATCACTATGTGCAGCCTCATACACAAGCCCTAACATTACTAGTGTCCTGATAATGAATACACATGAAATCCAGCCTGGACGTCATGTGTACTCAGAATCCTGACACTTCTGACTCTTTTCTGTGAGATTCCGGCAAGTGAAACCAAATCTCGTTTAGCTCCGTGATCTCGCGAGATTTCGTATCCGTTGCTGGAATCTCACAAAAAAGAGTCAGAAGTGCCAGGATTCTGAGTACACATGCCCTTCTATTGCCAGCCTCAGTTGGCTTAATGTTGAATACGAAGAACTCAAGGCAACATACGGTTTTTATCCTATTTACTTCTAGACGAGAGAAAATGATTTACATATATATATATATATATATATATATATATATATATATATTCAAAAAAAGGTTAATAAAAGCTATTGTAATGTTGATATATTATTGGTATAAACATATTTAGATATTATGCACATCCATGCAGCCCATTAATTTAAATGGGAACTGTGTAGTACTTCATCTCCCCTGTGGTGACGCTGCAGTGAAATTTAACACTTGCTGAAAAGTTCCCTCAGATTACAGCTGATTCATGGGGGACGAGCAGAAAACCTGGTGATCATCTTATTTTCAAGTGAATGTGCAAAGTGGACAAGCCATTTAATGAGGCTCTGCCCCCAGTTTATAACTGCCCTATCTCCTACCTAATCTGATAGGCGCTTTGGTGTAGATAAGTAGTGTTTTTTTTTTCTTTACAACACCCACTTGGTCAAAAGTAAAAAAAACTCCAAGTTGGGCATTAAGAACAAATTTTCACACAACAGTACTTATCTACATCAAAGCGCCTATCAGATTAGGTAGGAGATAGGGCAGTTATAAACGGATGACAGAGCCTCTTTAAGGGCCTGTTCACATCAGCGTTGGCTTTCCGTTCCGGGGGTGCCATCGGAGGTTTCCATCGGGTGAACCCCGCAACGGAAAGTCAAACTGAAACCACAGCTTCCGTTTCCGGTCACCAGGTTTCCGTTTTTCAGACTGAAGCAATAGCGCAGTCGACTCCGCTATTGATTCCGTCGTTAAAACGGAAACTTACCGGAATGGTGACGAATAGAAACCATTAGCGATGTTTCCGTCACCATTGATATCCATGGTGACTGAAACGGAAGCTGTGCTTTCAGTTTCACTTTCCGTTGCGGGGTTCACCTGACGGAACCCAGGAACGGAAAGCGAACAGTGATGTGAACAGGCCCTAAGGCTTAATTCTTAACAACTGATAACAAATTCATGTATAATTCCTTTCCAGAAGTACCACAGCTGTGAAACTGCAGTCCTGGTCCTAAGTACCACATGACAAGTAGAGATCGTGGACTCTGACACTCCTAGAGGAGTCATTGGCATGTTTTCTTATTTTTTGGACTCGACATCTGCAAAAAAAAAAAAAACAATTGATGAATTTAAACACTCCTATAAACTGCAGTAAGTTTATTTCCCTCGTTGCCAAACTAGTAATAAGGTCTCTGAAAAGTAAACAGAAAGGAGGTCGACAGCATTTAACCAGGACAAAATTATTTATTTAGTTGTCCGCAGTTCCCAGAAAAGCTATATTTTCGACCTCTACATAAGGATCTTTTTCAAGCCTTGTGTACAGGTCCAAAACGTTATTTTCTGTGAACTGTGGACACCTACATCATTTTGTCTTGGATGAGTGCAGTTAACCTCATATCTATTTGGCTGCAATGTGATAAGTGATCAGGGACCGTCCTCTTGTCGACTTTGCATTCGATATACACTATATGGAATGGGAGTTTTTATGACTTCCCATTCTAAATCCATAGGCATTAATATGGAGTTGGTCCCCACCTTGCAACTAAAACAGCTTCCACTCTTCTGGCAAGGCATTTTACAAGACTTTGGAGTGTGTGGGGAATTTTTTCCCATTCATCCAGAAGATCATTTGTGAGGTCAGACATTGATGTTGGACAAGAGGTCCTGGCTCGCAATCTCGATTCTAGTTCACCCCAAAGGTGCTCGATGGGGTTGAGGTCAGGATCGCGTGGGCCAGTCAAGTTCTTCCACACCAAACTCGCCTTTTTGGGCCTCGCTTTGTGCACTGGAGCACAGTCATGCTGGAACAGAAAAGGACCTTTCTCACAACTGCTCCCACAAAGTTGGAAGCTACAATTGGCCAAAATGTCTTGGTGCGCTGAAGCATTGAGATTTCCTTACACTGGAACTAAGGGGCCTAGGTCAACCCCTGAAAATCAACCCCATAGCATTATTTCTCCTCCACGAAACTAGTTGGAACAATTCAGCCAGGCAGGTAACGTTCTCCAAACCCAGACTCATCCATTAGACTGCCAGATAGGGAAGGGTGATTCATCACTCCACAGAACACATTTCCACTGCTCCAGTCCAGTAGCGGCGTGCTTCATACCACTCCATCCGGTGCTTGGCATTGTGTTTGGTGATGTGAGGCTTGCATGCATCTGCTCGGCCATGAAAACCCATGCCATGTAGCTCCCAGCGCAGTTTTTCTGCAGCTGTTAATGCCAGAGCATTTTTGGAGCTGTGCAGTTATTAAGTTAGCAGAACGTTGGCGACCCTGCTCTGTAACTTTATGTGGTCTTCTGCTTTGTGGCCGAGTTGCTGTGGTTTATAAATGCTTCCACTTTGCAATAATACTACTCACAGTTGATCGTGGAATATCTAGGAGGGAAGAAATTTCACAAACGTACTTGTTGCAATGGTGGCATCCTATTACAGTACCGCGCTGGAATTCAGCGATCCCTTTAGTACGACCGATTGTTTACAAATATTTGTACAGGCGACTGCATGGCGAGGTGCTGGATTTTATACACCTGTGGCAATGGGACTGAATGAAACATCTGAATTTAATTATTAAGAGGTCTGTCCCAATACTTTTATCTATATAGTGTACATCAAACACTGGAGTGCTGCTTTCTCTTTTTGGATTGGTAAGATCTCTTAAAGAGGCTCTGTCACCAGATTATCAAATCCCTATCTCCTATTGCATGTGATCGGCGCTGCAATGTAGATAACAGTAACGGGTTTTGTTTTTTTTTAAAACGATCATTTTTGGCTAAGTTATGAGCAATTTTATATTTATGCAAATGAGCCTTTCTAATGGACAACTGGGCGTGTTTTCTCTTATTTCCAACTGGGCGTGTATTGTGTTTTTAGTAACTGGGCGTGTTTACTTCTTTCAGTGCACAATCACACTGATCAGTGCAGTGGTACATCATGCTGGGCTGGAACAATGAGAAGTATAGGACACTGATTAGTCACTGATTGGTCAGCCTCATAGGCTGGGTTCACCCGACCTATTTTCAGGCGTAAACGAGGCGTATTATGCCTCGATTTACGCCTGAAAATACGGCTCCAATACGTCGGCAAACTTCTGCCCATTCATTTGAATGGGTTTGCCGACGTACTGTGCCGATGACCTGTAATTTACGCGTCGTCGTTTGACAGCTGTCAAACGACGACGTGTAAAATGACTGCCTCGTCAAAGAAGTGCAGGACACTTCTTTGGACGTTTTTGGAGCCGATTTCTCATAGACTCCAATGAAAACAGCTCCAAAAACGGGCGTGAAAAACGCGAGTTGCTCAAAAAACGTCTGAAAATCAGGGGCTGTTTTCCCTTGAAAACAGCTCCGTATTTTCAGACGTAATTGCAGTTATCGTGTGCACATACCCATAATCTCCTCTGTACAACGCTCAGTTGGTAAAAAGTAAAAACACCACCAGTCGTCCATTGAGAAACTCATTAGCATAAATCTAAACTAGCTCATAACTTGCTAAAAAAATATCGTTTTTCAAAATAAAAACCACTGTTAGCTACATTACAGCGCCGATCAGACTATGTAGGAGATAGGACACTTATAATCTGGTGACAGAGCCTCTTTAAAGGGAATGTGTCGCTAGAAATTTTTTTTTTTTTAGTTAAACAGTTAGTGTATAAGTGATTAAACATTGTTCTAATTTTTTTCATTTTTTCACGAGTCAGGAAATATTATAAATTAGATTCTAATTTATAACATTTCCCATTGCTGGTCACTAGATGGAGCAATTCCCAAAATTGCAGCATTGGCATGTGGTAAAGCAACCACATTGCTTTATGCTGCAAAATTTGAAAAAACTCACTCGCTCTAGTGAGCTCTCAGAATCCCCCCCTCCTTTATCCTGGCTAGTGCCGGGAGAAACGAGGCGATTGAACGGTCAAACCACCTACACTGTGTGTCGCCATTTTTTGAGCTAACACACAGTGTAGTAGGTTTACATACAGTAGTAAACACACAGTAAAACACGTACATACACAGACCTAACTTACCTGCTCCTGCCGCCGCCGCTCCCTCCGCTCAGTCTGCTCCCTCCGCTCCAAGTGCACAAGTCCGGAAGCCGCGACCAGAAGTAGTCATCTTACTGTCCGGCCGCGGCTTCCAGTCCACAAGAAAATGGCGCCGGACGTCGCTTGGCCGAAGACCTTCAATTTGGACTGTGTGGGAGTTCCCACACAGACGGCGTACAGCATAGTGGATGGAACGGGCCCCATTCGCATTCACTATGGGGCTGTATGTGCCGTATTCCATGTCTGTATGTGTCGTTAATCGTCTATATTAATATTTCGTCTATAGTGAAATATAACATCCGGCCGCAGCGTTTCTGCCCCCAAAAAATGTGTCAAAATGCTTTGTGTGTGAAACTGGCCTTGATGAGCTCTTGGTGGAGAGGCGTTTTACCCCTAACCGCCGCAGCCAGTATTGGCCTTTCTGACAGAGCCTCATTTTTAAAATTTGACATGTGTGACTTTATGTGGTTCTAACTTGACAATGCTTTAACTGGTCCAAGTGATTCTGAGATTGTTTTTTCATGATACATTCTACTTTAGGTTAGTGGTAAATTTTGGGCGAAGCGTTATTTTTTTATTTGTAAAAAAGAACACCAAATTGCATAGAAAATTGGTAAAAAAAAAAATTATTTTCAATATTTGACTTGTTCTGCTTATAAGACACATACCAAATGAGATAATAATGAATATTTCCCATATGTCTACTTTTAAGTTGGCATAATTTTTTTAAGGCTTAAGGCTTATAACTTTAGCAGCAATTTTTTAAATTATCTAGACAATTTCCAAAACCTATATTTTTAGGGATTAATTCAGTTCTGAAGTTGCTTTAGAGGGGCATATATATACCCACATAAATCAGCCCACTTTAAAAAAAAATGCAATTTTGAGGACTCTTTTTATTCGGATGTTTTTCAGGTGCCAAAACATACATGGACACCCCCCAAAAAGATCCCATTTTGGAAACTACACCCCTCAAGACATTTATCAAGTAGTGTAGTGAACATTTTGACCCAAACAGGTGTTTTCCAGAAATTAATGAACAGCGGATGGTGGTGAAAATTGCAATTTTTCCACTGATATGCCATTTCAGTACACAAGATGTTGTGCCAAGCTTGTGCCACTGGATACACACACCCCATAAATTGTTAAGCAGGTTCTCCCGGGTATGGCAATGCCATACATGTGGACGTAAACTGCCGTTTGGGCACGTTGTATGGTTCAGAAGGGAGGGAGCGCCATTTGGCTTTTGGAGCACGGATTTTGCTCGTTAGTTTTGTTTTGGGTTATACTGCATTTCAGTTTATAATGTGGGGCATATGTAAGCTGAAAGGACTACATCAGGGCATATAAAGGTGGTATTATAATGGGGTACATAAATAAAAATAACCCGTAGATGTGTGGTATGCTTTGAAGCAATCCTTTATGCACAGAGTAGTATCACACTGATTAAAGTTCCCTTCTGGCCTACACATCAGGATGTATATTCATTCCCGTTTTACAAGACCCATAACCTTTTTTACTTTTCCTCTGACGTAGCCTTAATGAGGCTTCCCTTGTGGGACTAGTTGTAGCTTTCATTGGCATCATTTTGGGGTACGTGCGACTTTCTAATTAAAAAAATAATGCCACAATTACTAATTTTTTGTGGTTTTTTTCTGTACAACGTTCACTATGCGGTATAAATAATATGTTAAAGGGTAACTAAACGTTCAACAAACTTCTGACATGTTATAGTGACATGTCATAAGTTTTGATCTGTGGGCGTACGAGCAATGAGACCCCCACCAATCGCTAAAATGAAGCGGCAGAAGAGCTTGTGTGAGCGCTGAACCGCTTTGTTTCTGATGTAGCGGTGTACGGGCTCAATAGAAAGTCCATATGCCCATACACCGCTACATCGGCTTTCTGAGAAAAGCCGAACAGAATCGAAGCGGCTCTGCGCTCACACAAGCGCTTCTGCCGCTTAATTTTAGCGATTGGTGGGGGACCCAGTGCTCGGACCCCCACCGATCAAAACCTCTGACGTGTCACTATGACATGTCAGAAGTTTGTTGAACGTTTTGTTACCCTTTAACTTTATTTGGCGGGTCAGTACAATTGAGGAGATACCACAGCTTTTGCACAATAAAATCACTTTAAGCCCTTCCCGCTGCAGCCACTATTGACCTTTCTGACAGAGCCTTATTTTTCAAATCCAACATGTCTGCCTTTATGTGGTGGTAACTTTGGAATGCTTTCACCTATTCAAGCGATTCGGAGATTGTTTTGTTGCAACACATTGGACTTTATGTGAGTAGTAAAATTTGGTCGATACATTCAGTATTTAATGTGAAAAACAGCAAAATGTAGCAAAAAATTGAAACATTTGTATTTTTATACATTTCAATGCATCTGCTTGTAAGAAAGTTAGTAATATCACACAAAATTGTTGCTAATTAAATCCCCCATATGTCTACTTTAGATTGGCATCTTTTTTGAACATCTTTCAATTTTCCTAGAATGTTACAAGGCTTAAAACTTTAGCAGAAATTTCTCACATTTTCAAGAAAATTTCAAAAGACTATTTTTTCAGGGACCAGTTCAGTTCTGAAGTGGCTTTGAGGGGCCCATACTTTACAAACCCCCATAAATCACCCCATTTAAAAAAAACTGCACCCCTCAAAGTATTCAAAACAGCATTTGGAAAGTTGATTAACCCTTTAGGCGTTTCACAGGCATTAAAGCAAAGTAGATGTGAAATTTACAAATGTCATTTTTTTTTCTTAGAAATTCATTTTGAATCCATTTTTTTCCTGTAACACAGAAGGTTTTTACCAGAGAAATACAACAAAAAATTTATTACCCAGGTTCTGCATTTTTTTTAAAATATCCCACATGTTGCCCTAGTGTGCTAATGGACTGAAGCACCGGCCTTAGAAACAAGGGAGCACCCAGTGGATTTTGGGGCCTTCTTATTATGTCAGCTTTGAAGAGGTCTTGTGGTACCAAAACAAAACGGAAACAGTCAAAAAAGACCCCATTTTGGAAACTATGGCCCACAAGAAATTTATCTAGGTGTTTAGTGAGCATTTTGACCCCACAGGCGTTTCATTACATTTTTTTAGCATTAGCCTGTGAAAATAAAAAAAACTACTTTTTTTCCCAACAAAACGTAGAATTTTTTCATTTCCACAAGGACTAAAGGAGAAAAAGCACCCCTACATCTGTAAAACAATTTCTTCCGAGTACAGCAATAGCCCATATGTGGTCATAAACGGCTGTTTGGACACACGGCTGGGCTCAGAAGGGAAGGAACGCCATTTGACTTTGAGCTCAAATTTTGCTGGAATGGTTTGTGGAGGCCATGTCACATTTGCAAAGCCCCTGAGGAGACAAAACAGTGGAAACTCCCCATAAGTGACCCCATTTTGGAAACAAGGAAATTAAAATCTACATTTTTTTCCAATAAAATATGGGTTTAACTTATTTTTTTTCATTTCCACAAGGACTAAAGGAGAAAAACACCCAAACATTTGTAAAGCAATTTCTCCCGAGTACAGCAATACCCCATATGTAGAAGGGTAGGAGCGTCATTTGGAATGGTTGCTGGGCGCCATGACGCATTTGCTGAGCCCCTGTAGTACTAGTGCAGTGGGAACACCCCATTTGGGAAACCACACCCCTTAAAAATCTAGGGGTATAGTGATAATTTTGACCCCAAAGGTTTTTTGCTGAAGCAGTTAGAATTAAACCGTGTAAATGAGAAAAAAAAAATGTTTTCAATAAGAAGTTTTAGATTACCATTTTTCATTTTCACAAGGAATAAAGAGAAAGCACCCCAACATTTGTAAAGCAATGTCTTCCTAGTACAGCAACACCCCATATGTGGTTATAAACTGCTGAAAGACATGTGGGAGCATTCAGAAGAGGAGGGGTATGACTTTTTGCGCATAGATTTTGCGGTCACCATCTCAAATTTGCAAAACCCCTGATATACCAAAAAAATAAATAAAAAAGTGACCGCATTTTAGAAACTACACCTCTAAAGGCATTTATCAAGGGATGTAGTGAGAAATAAATACGCATCGGATGATGCAAAGTGAAAATTAACATTTTTCCACTGATCTGCCATTTCACCGCTCAATATGTTGTGCCACTGGAGTTTCTTACCCCATAAAATAAGCGGGTTCTCCAGGGTATGACGATGCCATACATATGGACGTAAACTGGGCACATTGTAGGGCTTAGAAGGAAAGGAGCGCCATTTGGATCGTGGATTTTGCTTGGTAGTAGTTCAGTTTATAATGTGGGGGCATATGTAAGCTGTGCGGGGTACATCAGGGTATAAAAGGGGTATATACGTGTGGTACGCTGTGAATCAATCAGTTATGCGCAGACCGGTGTTGCACTGATAAACCTGTCCTCTCTTATGCCCCTTTTGTAACACTGTTTGGGAAATGTTGTTACCCTTGTATAATACAGGCGACCTCTCTTCCGGGAGATGTGCTATGTCCCTTCCCAATTCCTAAATACTAGGGCCCTGAAACTGAGGGGAATGTTCCCCCTCCGGCTTGCACATCGGGATGTTTTTTTATCAAAAATAAGCCCTCACACCTCTCAATCGACCAAAAAATAAAAAAAAGTTATGGCTCTCTGAATGTGTTGATACAAAACAATTATTTTTTTTAAAGTTTTTTCTTTGTAAAAGTAGTAAAATATAAAAAAAAAAAACTATATACATTTAGTATCACCGTAATTGTATTGACCCGCAGAATTAAAGTTAAGTTGTCATTTTTACCGCACGGTAAAAACGAAACCCAAAAAACAATGGAGGAATCGCAGTTTTTGCAAATTTGTCCCCACAAATAATTTTATTTTCAGTTTTCCAGTACATTATATGGTACTTTAAATGGGGTCAATAGAAACTACAACTCTTCCCGCAAAAAATAAGCCCTCAGACAGCTCTATTGATGGAAAAAAAAAAAAAAAGTTATGGCGTTTGGAAGGCGGCGACTGAAAAACCAAAATGGAAAAGCAAAAGGTTAATTAATTTCTAATAAACAAACAATTATTACCACATGTGGGGTATTGGCATACTCAAGAGATTGCGGTACAAATTTTGGGCGGCTTTTTCTCCTTTATCCCTTGTGAAAATTCAACATTTTATTGGACAAAAATGTTGATATTCATTTTCACGGCCTAATTCCACTAAATTCAGCAAAAAGCCTGTGGGGTCAAAATGCTCACTATACCCCTAGAAAAATTCCTTGAGGGGTGTAGTTTCCCAAATGGGGTCACTTTTGGGGTGTTTCAACTGTTTTGGTCCCTCCAGGGCGTTGCAAACACGACATGGCACTGAAAACAAATCCAGCAAAATCCGCGCTCCAAAATACAAATGGCACTCCTTCCCTTCGGAGCTCTGCTGTGGGTCCAAACATCAGTTTATTACCACATATAGGGTATTTCCGTAATCGGGAGAAGATGCTTTACAAATGTTGGGGTGCATTTTCTTCTTTATTCCTTGTAAATATTAAAAATGTATGTTTTTACAGAAATAAATATTGTTTGCGTTTCTCTGGTAAAACCTTCTGTGTTACAGCAAAATTTTTTATTACAAATGAATTTCGGCAAAAAATAAATGAAAAATGAAATTGGTAAATTGGTAAATTTCCCCTCTAATTTCCTTTATTCCCTGTGAAACGCCTAAAGGGTTAAGAAACTTTCTAAATGCTGTTTTGAATACTTTGAGGGGTGCAGTTTTTAAAATGGGGTGATTAGGGGATTCTAATATATAAGGCCCACAAAACCACTTCCGAACTAAACTGGTACCTGTAAAAATAGCCTTTTGAAATTTTCTTGAAAATGTGAGAAATTACTGCTAAAGTTCTAAGCCTTGTAACGTCCTATAAAAATAAAAGGACGTTCAAAAAACGATGCAAACATAAAGTAGATATATGGGAAATGTTAACTAGTGACTATTTTGTGTGGTATTACTATCTGTTTTACAAGCAGATCCGTTTACATTTAGAAAAATGATAATTTTCTCTAAATTTTGGTGTTTTTCACGAATAAATATTGAATTTATCAACCAAATTTTTCCACTAACATAAAGTACAATATGTCACGAGAAAATCTCAGAATCGCTTGGATAGGTAAAAGCATTCCCAAGTTATTACCACATAAAGTGACAGGTCAGATTTAAAAAAATATTAAATATGGTCTGTGCCAGGAGACCAAAACAGGCTGCGTCATAAAGAGGTTAAAAGGGTACTCTGACTAGACTTCTAGCTTTGCCCAGCTACTTATAGCAACTCCTACTGTCTAGCTTCTAATGGTTCTGATTGGTGGGGGACTTAGAATTCTCTTTTTTCAAAATTTCCCTTAAAAGGAAACCTGTCATATAACTGTCGACAGCACTATATACAGCAGGGGTCTCAAGCACGCGGCCCGCGGGCCGCATGCGGCCCCTGGGGCTGTCATCTGACTCTGCTCCGAGACTCTGGAATTCCCTGACATCGCTGTCCATATATGATGCAAACATCTTGTCTTATACTCTAAACAAATCTAGAGCTCCAGTCACAACTCTACTATTATATAATGTGCTATACTCCAGTCACATCCAGAACTGCAGTCACAACTCTACTGTAACATCATGTCCTATACTCCAGTCACATCCAGTGCTGCAGTCACAACTGTACTGTAACATCAGGTCCCATACTCCAAACAAATCCAGAGCTGCAGTCACAAATCTACTGTAGTTCGGGTGCTAGAAGCGGCTCTGCTTCGGGACTCCAGCTCTGGGCAAGACCCTGACATCTATAAAACAAGATTAGGTTTAGAAAACCATACCCAATAGAAAACCCAACAATAAATGCGATATCAATATCACACGGTGCCAATTCTGAAAGATATATATGTAAAACAAAAAAGAAAAACTATATCAGAAATATAACCAGGCACTCTTGGGTCATTGAAAAATTATGAAATTTTATTTATTATTAAAACTCCAATTATTTAGAGAATATAAATGTATTCACACAATTTAAAACATTTTTGTCTCCTGGCCAGGAAAAGGTTACATACAGATACAAAATATACTAATAAGTAGGAAGCATAGATGTACACCTTGTTTTCCCCACAAATCGGGGTAAATGGCAAGAAAATAGATCCCAGAAAAAATCGCTAGGTTGAATTCACACCTGCGTTTTTTTCCCTTTGCACATACTTATGTGTATTTCCTCCAAAAAATGACAGCAATTCTTGTCAAAAGAGCGTGTAGTAGATTTATGAGGAAGGCCTTCCCATATATGAAAGAAGCATACCCCTATAAAAATAAAGCTGTCATTCAGTAAGGGGTTTGTATTTTTTATTTGTGTGTGGCTCTCATTCCTCCCTTTCAAGGATCAATCTTGCCTCAGGGATCAGGGGTAATAGACAGTCTATTTCTTAGACCATTACGGTCAAAATATATTCCTCCCGATCCTTATAATAATCACAGAGAGCTCCGTTCTTAATGATTTTATACTGCTTTTACCTTTAAACATGCACAAAGAGACGTGGAAGAGCAGCAGGCACAATTTGAAGCTCCAATGCCTCTCACCAGGTGGTATTCAGGTGAGATTCCGCCCATAAGCTCATACCTTCCTTCAAGCCTTTAGGATTGAGTTCTTCAATATAGGCTTTATTACGTCTCCGACATGCAAGGTTGCTCCACAGAAACATGTAGAGGTATTAGATCCAAAAGAAAGAGGGGCCCACACTTTCAAAAAGGTGATTTTCCAAACCATATAGTATCCATATAGTATCCTTTTTTGTGCGATGTTCCCAACACGGCCAGGGATTCACAAGGCAGAGTCTCGACGTCACTACCCGCCTTGCTTGATTAGGTCAGCTGACGCGTTTCATCCCTTATCGGGATTTCCTCAGAGCTGTCTTAGCAAGTCCAGCCAGATTCAGTGCATTTATAGGGTCCAACGTGCTTTCATTGGATCTATAGTTGGGAATAAAATATCCTGTACCGAAGGTCTATGCTATTGCAAGATTACCCTCGTATTCCTTCAACGAAGTGACAACAATAATTTTCTTTCTACATCAAAAAATATATGTTAAGGAAAAAACTGACAATCAATTAGTTCGATATTAATGAACATTTTAATCCCTATATAGATCGTGCATAATCAGTAATGTCCCTCATACGCTAATATATATGTGAAACTCGAGTTTTGGAGAAAATTACTTCCTGCCTAAATAAAGTTAAATAATATTACCCAAGTTATACATTTCATATTTCACATATTTTTTGAGATGTTAAATACAAATATTTTTCCTTTTAATAAAAGAAAAAAGAGAAAAAGAAAAACTTTTCTTTCCATATTTTTACATAAAGAGACATAGATACGAAGAGCTTTTAAATATTACATTTTTGTTTATTACATTTTTATTTAGTCAAGATATTCAAGCCCGTTTTTTTGCAAATAACCCATAAATATAGTTCCATTATATGAGTAAATTCTCAATTTTATGACAAAAAATATGGGTGGAGTTCGTTGAGCCCTCCCGGGACAGCAGGGAGGGGGCTCATACCCAAAAGGGCAACAAAGTCCCAAGTCCCCACTAACCCCGGAAGGAACACGAAAAACCCCCATACCTCCAAAAGTCTAAGGAGACATCAAGGGACAAAGTGTCAATCAACGTACACAACGTATTTTAATCCCTGTATAGATGGAGGACAGTCCATGGTGTGCCCTCACATGGAAATACATATGGATCTCTAGTGTAGGAGAGAGTTGTTTACTACCTGAATATACTTTAATGCCATTACAAAAATAAGACCCTGACATCACTGTGGTAGCATCTGCGGAGGGCACTGGCCTTATCTAGGGGTGTGTTGCATCATCTACAGAGGGCACTGTGGCAGCATCTACAGAGGGCACTGCGGCAGCATCCACCGAGGGCACTGCGGCAGCATTCACCGAGGGCACTGTGGCACTATCTAAAAAGGGGCTGCCCAATCTTGACATGTGTGTCTGCCAAACGCTGCTAACGGAGCCGCCGGACTGCATTTAGTGACACTTAAACTGGAAAACTGGATTGTTGAAATAAGCACGTGGAGAAATATCTCAAATTTTAAACCTAGCGGTATTATTATAGTAATGTAGTATTGTAGTAGTATTATTATTATTATAGTAATATAGTGGTATTGTAGTTCAAATAACTAACTGATTAATAATAATTTTGTATTGTATCAAATTTGAAAGTAATGCGGCCCGTCAACTTCCTATTTTTTCTATATGCGGCCCACTTACCCGGCCGAGTTTGATACCCCTGCTATACAGGGTGGAGAAAGCAGCGTAATGATACCTTTGTGGTCAGTCATGCAAGTTACAAGACCAAGAAATCTATATTTTGATGTCCCCAGAGTGGTGATTCCAAATGCCATGGCGGCGGCCTCTTCATGTTCACTGCTCCGGGCTCGTTGCACGGAATGCTGACAGCCCCTCTTCAAATAACAGCTGTAGCAACCAATCAAAAGACCGCTGGAGCAGCCACAAAGCGCAGAGTGGCACTTGGGGACATGTCAGCAGATTTGAGGACAA
Organism: Rhinoderma darwinii; assembly: GCF_050947455.1. Lineage (NCBI taxonomy): Eukaryota > Metazoa > Chordata > Amphibia > Anura > Rhinodermatidae > Rhinoderma > Rhinoderma darwinii. The sequence goes on from NC_134688.1 coordinate 422,490,534, forward strand.
CTTGTTAGGTCTAATTTGTTGCAGGTTAACTAGTTAGAAATAAAAGCATAATGCTATTCAATCTTTTAAATGAACAGAATGTTTTCACCCACTTTGTGCGATTGTTGGTAGTAGTAGATGGACATCTGACGACGGTCAGGACTGCAGACTGTCCATTATCCTGTATATTCTTATGTCTGAAAAAATCTGGAGCATGAAAACGAGATACAGTCTATGGACAAAAGTATTGCACATTACACCTACAGGAGGTTTTAGGACTTTCCTTTCTAAATCCATAAGCATTAATGTGGAGCTAATACGGCTTCCACTCTCCTCAGAAGGATTTCTACAAGATTTTGCGTGTGTCTGTGGGAATTTTTGACAATTTATCCTGAAGAGAATTTGTGAGGTCAGACATGGCTGGATGAGAGGTCCTGGCTCGCAATCTCCGTTCTAGTTCATCACAAAAGGTGTTTGATGGGGTTGAGGTCAGGACTCAGGACTGTGTGGGCTACTCAAGATCTTCTACACCAAACTCACCCAACAATGTCTTTATGGACCTTGCTTTGTGTACAGGGGTGGAACAGAAAAGGGCCTTCCCCAAACTGTTACCACAAAGTTGGAGGCTACAATTGTCTAAAAGGTCTTGGTATGCTGAACGAAGGGGTCTAGGCCAACACCTGAAAAACAACCGCATAGCATAATCCCTCCTCCACTAGACTTTGACTGCATTGTGCCAACTGTAGTCAGTTATTGGTTCTCCTGACATTCGCCAAACCCAGACTCGTCCATCAGACGGCCAGCTAGATAAAGGTCACTCCACAGAACACATTTCCACTGCTCCAGAGTCCAGTAGTGGCGTGCTTTACACCACTCCATCTGACGCTTGGCATTGTGCTTGGTGATCTAAGGCTGGCATGCAGCTGCTTGGCCATAGAAAACCATGCCATGAAACTTCCAGTGGACCGTTTTTGTGCAGATGTTAATGCCAGAGGTTTGGTTCTCGGCAGTTGAGTCAGAGCGTTGGCGACTATTATGCAATAGCGATCCCGCTCTGTAACTTTACGTGGTCTACCACTTTGTGGCTAAGTTGCTGTGATTCCCAAAACGCTTCCACTTTACAATACCACTCACAATTGACCGTGGAATATCTAGGAGGTAAGAAATGTCACAAAATGACCAGTAAAGGTGGTATCCTATTACAGTACCACGCATGAATTTAGGTCTTTAGAACAACCCATTCTTTCACAAATGTTTATAAGGGCAGACCGCATGGCTCGGTGCTGGATTTTGTACACGTGTGGCAATAGAACTGAATAAAACAACTAAATTCAATCATGAAGGGTATGTTCACACGCTTAGCAAAAACATCTGAAAATACAGAGCTGTTTTAAAGTTAAACAGTTCCTGATTCTCAGCCATTTTTTAATTCGAGTTTTTCGGTGCCTTTTTTTACGGCCATTTTTGGAGCGTTTTTTTTATAGTCAAAAAACGGCTCCAAAAACAGCTCAAGAAGTGACATGCACGTCTTTTTCGCAGGTGTTTTGAAAAACGGGCGCGCAAAAAAACACCCCGTCTGAACAGAACGCCATTTTTCCCATTTAAATCAATGAGATGTTTGGAGGCGTTCTGCTTCCGACTTTTTCAGCCGTTTAGAGCCCAAAAATAAGCCGCGTGAACATACCCTAATACCCAATACTTTTGTCCATATGGTGTATATACAAAGAACACTAAATACATCAAATAAAACTATTACTAGAGGTTACTGTACTAATCCTAGCCAGGGATATTGTTCTTTTAGCTACATCTCTGCAGCAGTAACCAAAAGTTATATTTCACATAAGATACTAGCGCCTCGGGTGTTCCAGAACAATATAGTAGCTTCTTGCCAATTAAAAATGTTATACCCTTCTTTTTTTGTAAGAGTTTCCTCCAAATGTCAGATATGTCTTTGAGCACCTCTTAACCTTTCCATAGCCTAATGAGTACATAAAAACTGGTGTGACAATGAAAAAGCGAAGACTACATTAGTGAAGTACAAAAGGCTTTGGGGGAGAGATAACCCACTGTCCTCATATAACAATACCAATGGGAAGTTCGTTATCAGAGAAAATGGTTCTTATTTCAAATTACATTTCAAGAAATTCTTTTTCTACTTGTGCATTAACGGATTCACACAAAAACTACAGGACTCATCACAAGATCATAAGTGCTGTCATTATCCATCATCATCTCCTAATTCTCCAGATAAAGCCCTCTTATAACTCAGCCGTTCCGGACAAGTTTTGGTAGAAGACACGCAGACTTTCTTCTTACAGCGCCTTCTTGTTTTTACAAGGCAGTTAACAAGCTCAAGTGACGCTGCAACTTGCTTTACCACGAACACCGGCTTATCTGTCACTTACCTTTAGACATCCCATTCGCCACCTATGTAGAAATTCGAAGATTAAAATATTAGTACTCTATTTTAATGACCTTTGATAAATAATTATACTTGTCCCAGGTATTGGTTGGTTTAAAGGGAAACTCCAGTGAAAATCAGTGCCCTCTGTAAATTCTCAACTGTAATCAGAAGGCCCGGTGGCACTACGGTCTCTTGTAGGTTTCTGAATATTGGGCAGGATGTGCCTGGGCCATTGCCTAGAAACAAGCCAAGAACGCACTGGGTGATAACTGCAATTCTCCCGATCCCCGTGTATTCCGCTGTTATCACGAAGTCTACTTCAGGCTGCGTCCTGAAAATGGTTCAAGTCCCAGTTCACATAGCATTTTATGGCATCGATTTTGAAGTGGAAACTATGTCGAAATCAGCGCCAAAAAAAATGACCTAAATCTCCTACAATTGGAGCTAGTGGCTTTATTTTTCCCCACGGCTTTTCATCATCCCTTATGAAGCCGTTTGTGCTTCTGAACCTCCATTGAATTCAATGGGAGGCAGCAAAAAAAAAAAACAAAAAAAAAAACACGTGTCGTTTGTTTGTTTTTTGCTGAATTAAAAAAAAATAAATAAATGCGTGCATTTCAAAATCTGCCTCAAAAGTCCAGAAGAAAAGATTGAGGCAGATTTTGTTCAACAAAAAAACCAAAACCCTGTGAACTAGGCCTAAGGCTATTGCCAACCAGTCTTCTCTGCTCCCCACTGCTGCGGGATGGAGCGTACGTGCTGCCACACAGAAGTATTTCCCGGGGCCTAAACTTGTATCTAACTCCAGAATCAAATGTGGAATGATCTAATGCCAATCAGTGTGATTTTGCTACACCCGTCACATGTTTGTGACACCTGGTTAAGTAATCCTAGTAAATGCCACTATATGGGGTACTGCCTGCAGACGGATTTTCACGAATCAAGATGGTAGACAGAAGATGAAATATTTTATCCTTTAACAGCGGTTGAATTGGGGGAAAATAGAACCGCATTATAATGTGGGATAAGTGGTAGTGGGTAGGATTCTATATTCTGGTGACATTTGGAATGGACCTGAATGAATTTTATTTTTTTTAGAAAATCTAGATGCCAGCATAATCATGACAAAAAAAAAACAAAACATTAAAAAAACAACTCAGGCGTGTGCACATTTATTTCGTTCCAGTGACATCTGTATGGTTGTAATAAACCGGTAATACTTGAAGCCGGCCCATAGGGCACTTCAGTTCTTGGAAGAAACGAAATTAGCAGTTAGTTTGTGAGAGAGGAGGTGAAAAGCAAGACGAAGACTCGGCCGCATTCACACAGCCATACAGTTGTCAAAGCCCCCTCTAATTGGAGTCTGAAAATACAGATGTGGTTCTGCAAACACTCCCGGGCAGACTATTAGCACGTCTGTTTTTCTAAATGAATATAGGTGTTACATGAAAAGTTACATGCAGAAACGGCTCAATGTAGTTGTATGGACTGCAGTTGTCAAGCGCCACAAATGTCTGTCTGCAGGGATACTGGCAAAGCTTAGTGCACATTCACACCATCTATTCTCAGAAACATATCGGCCGGACACAAAAAAAAAGTGACAATGTGCCCTAAAATCTGATCATTTAGCTTTCTGTCTCCATGAGGGGTTGATTTTCTCTTGCGTGTGTTATTAATGAACATCAGGATAGATAGATAGATAGATAGAGAGATAGCTAGAGAGATAGCTTGGTGTTAGGAGTTCTTTCGCTGACACTTGTGAGGTCTCAAGTTACATAACGCAACCATACATTACCACTAATCACGATATCGTACAAGTAGAAGAGGAGCAGCTTTAAAAATTATTTGCAAATTTCTAAAATGTGAAAAAATAAAGTTAAGCGCCTTTTTCTGCTTTAGACAATGTTTTTTTTCCTGTCAAGGTGAAATGTAAAGTGTAACAGATGTGCAGGGTCCTCCAGCGTTAGAGATGATCTTCGCAGCCACTCTCTGCTCTTGCTAGTCGATGGGGGGGCCGTAAAGAGGGGTCTCCCTATTTTAACGTAGAATTTCATAATAGGATATTTAAAAAAACAGGTTTTCTAAACTAGACAACTTTATTGCAAATGCAGTAGCGATCCGACCACTCCACCACACGACAACCCACAAACAGACATGGTAAAACAATGAAGATTCCAATTTTTTTTTTATTATAGGAGGCGGGTTGTATTTGGATGGTAAAATACAGCTTACAGGGTCCAACATAACAGGATATCACTTTAAAAAGTCAGGGCCCAGGCAAGGTATGGAATGAAGGAGGAGTAAACCGTGGCTTTTGGGAGGTAACATGTTTGGGAAATATTGCATGACATGACAGCCTCACATTAGATTTTCCAGCACTGGAAACAGTGACTACTCATGACGCCATTTTGAAATAATAATAAATTAGAACTTCATTTCTCGCTGTTATTTGGCAGAACATAGGCTCGTTTACATTACTTGCATTTTAATTTTTTTTTTGTCACTTTTTTTTCTTTGCTTTTGAGTATAAGGCAACACCAGCCAGCACGTAATGTTCAAGTCCAAAATGTCTTACTGTGCTATGGATATTCTGCCATTAGCCTCTGCCAGGATGAAGACCAATAGCAGCACTCTGGCACAGGGAAAAAGGGATTTCAAAACACCTTTTAATAGGCTAGTACAAATATTAAGTAAAGCAGGGTCCTTGCCGATGGCAAGTAAGGGATCTGAAATTAAAAAATACAAACTGCTAAATTTTGGACGAAGAAAAATAAAAAAAAGTCAGACCTACAGAGAGAAAAAGAAAAGCAATAGACTACCCCCCCCCCCACTACTAACAAATTAAGAATTTCTACCCACCTAGGAACGTCACTTCAAAACTTGTACTTTGCCATTTTATATTTTTTGCTTGTTTTTTTTTTTAATATAGTTTTGCCTTTTTTCTACAGATGTTCGGTTTTGAAACATGCTAAAAAGTAGTTCTGTAGACTGGCCTTCACTTTTAAATTGGAAAAAAAACAGGACTCTTTAGTTTCTAGGGACAGTAGGTCTAGAAAGTTATAGAAAAAAAACAAGATGATAGAGGCAAATGAAGGGGGGAAAAAAAAAACAACTAAAAAGTATTAACATATTAAGTTTAATACCAGTCACGGGACAGAGTAAAGCAGCAATGGACTTTTATCAGCTAGTGTTGTATTGATATTGCCCCATCCCATCTAGTTTTGGTCCAAATAATTTGTATAGCCTTTTAAAGAAAAGGAAACAATGGGGCAGATTTACTATGTAAATTGAGCCAGAAATCTTGCGTACATGATGTGCACAACATTAAATATTTTAGACACTTTGAATGGCTCGACAAAAGTGCATGGCTTAAAACGCACCAAACTTTGAGAAAAAAACCGAAACAAAAACCTGGCCTAAACTAAGCCGACCCACAGATGGGAGAAGGAAGAATATATAAACCAGTCTAGCCAAATTTATTATCCAGCATGCGTCAGATAGACAAAGGCAGTCAGAAGATCCGCTAAATTTGTCCAAGTTTTTGCCACCTAGAACTGAAAGTATTAGTAAATCTGCCCCACTGAGATGCACTAGTTGGTTCTAGTTAGTCGCTGTCGCCTTATAGCAGCCATATTGAAAAAATAAACTACTGGACTGCAGCAAAGATCACAATTTATGGTACATTGGATCATATAATACTGCTTTAACTCCTTTGCCCACAAGGTCACTATCAGAGCCAACCACTCTTACATAGGAGTAGTGGAGGCAGCTAATCTGTGGGCTCAATTGACAAAATTCTAAAGTCTATATTCTACCATGTATTTGTCCACAAATAGGAAGGAATCCCAGCAGGCTGAAGAAAAATATTGGAGACGTTCTTCCTCCTCCTGCGAAGATCCAATCTCATTTAGAAAAAAGTGGGCGGTGCATGACACAGATTCCCGTCTGGTGTTCTTTGAATCCGCCCCCTCAGACTCTGCACCAGACTAAGTCTCACTTCTGCCCAATGTGTTCCTTTACCATTAATGAGAATGATACAAAACTATTGGCGTACGCCCAATCACAGCACTAGTATTTGATCTATAAAAAAAAAAAGCCAACAGCTGGCTCCACCGGGGTGCTCTACATACCAAATGGACCAAGAAACTCAACCAAATGAGTGAGTGGAATTGCTAATTAATTGCATGAACCTATTAGTACACGTAGATTTAAAAAGGGCTGCCTAGAATAAAGAAGAAAAATCTATAGAGGCAAATACTTAAGGCTTTGTTTGTCTATCTGAAGGGCGCAGCCAGTGACGGCAGTGGGTTCACTCATACTGGTCTACTCAAACCCACACTAACAAGCAACATTCATACAGAAATATTACACTTCATTACAGTAGTATAGCATTAACTTATAGCCAGTGTACATAGAAAGTATTACATTGTGTTCCCTCCCCCATGTTTAATAGTCATCAAACTTCATTGTGATCATTATATTCAATTTGTTTCTTCAAGACCTTCGCTATACGATGAAATAAGAGAGCCAAAGCGTGCTCAAATTCATTCACAGGGTTTAGGGAGCATTGAAGAAGCCAACAAGTAGTAAGGCCGTCCAGCAGCAATGAAATACATAAGGTGGCAATACAATGCAAACCATCACCTAAATAGATCAGTAAACTAGAATGGTGGATGCGACAACTTCATGGGCTAAGGCAGGGGTAGATAAATAACCGTAAACCCCAGGAGTCAAGACCACTCCAGAAGCCGGGAGGAGGTTTTTTGTTTTTTTTAGTGACCAGGTGATTGCACCTGCTGCAGACCTCTATAAAAAAAAATAACCCAAAACAGGCGCAAGCATTTCCTCCCTGGCTGATGGAGTTTGTCCAGCCCTGGGCCGAGTAGTCAATTTACAAGGATCCAGCAATTGCCGTTGTTACAAACCAACCATTGAGGAATCGGCTTGAGATCTCAGCAAAAACGTAGTTTATACCCAGTGATGATCGTGAGATTGTGGAGGCACAAAATTGCAATATCCACCGTGTATAAAGGGACATCGCATTAGAAGGTTTATTGTAGTGAATTCCTCCTTGTAGTCTACCTTCCAAACCTGAAGCTTTACGCAATAGGCCACAGAATTTAAGGTGAAGCTGCATTTCATACAGACTAAGTAACAATCATAAATATATAAATTAAAAAGGGAATACTCACTCATTCATTTCTGTACAGTGACATAAGGGTAAGACAGTTCTATAAGTTGGAAAGTTATATTTCATGGGGGGGGGGGGGGGGCGACTACTACTACTAAAAAGAAACTTGTATATACTTGTTCACAGTTGACAAAGCCTCGCGGCTTTTAAATTATATATACACAAATTCAGAAATCAGCCACCTGTCGTTTAGCATTCATAATGTAACCCTTTGGTTGCCATAGAGCGCGCACTGCATGAGGACTTCACAGTGTATTGTATACTTATTCATCGTCCAAGAGCTTTGGGATAAACAAGCTTCTAATGTAAACAAGTTTGGGGCTCAATTGGCACCAACAGTACGTCTACACTTTAGTGCTGGTAAGCTGGAAATCGCTACTTCTGAGGATCGATTTAAAATAAAACACGAGCAAAAAAAAACAAAAAAAACACAAAATTAATTTGGTGACGAATCAATAACATTTATACTTCTCCCACTAGGGTGGGGTGGAGGGTAACAAAATCAGGTTGCACTAAACTATGATAAATGTGAAGACCTACTATTTTTTAATAGAGGCTGCGCTCATATGGCTTTATTTTCGGTCTATGTTGGGTACGTATCTTTTTCTACCAAACGGCAGGATGAGTTTCCTAAGTCTTTAACCCAAAAAATATGGAACCAATCAAAATTGAAAACACAGCCATGTAACCGAGCCCTTGATGAGTCCACGTGATTTGGTAGTCATGTGTTAAGGTTTCTACAGATGCATTTTCTTCTCCATGGGAGTGAAGATAGATTTAACATTTTACAGGGAGTCAGTCATTGCTTTTGAGCACCCAAACCACTAGATAGCCAAGGCATAAAGCAGTATAAACATACCTATGTTGCCAGTTAGTCCTTGTAAAATAAAAGTAGATGAGCTAATGGACGTCTGGCAAACCAGGAAGAGCCCTGCATTGCGATCTGTAAACCCTCCCCCGTTGATTGACATATTTGAGAGAACGGCATATGATGCAGAGGAGCAGACCAATCAACCAACAGCAGAGGGGAGGGGTTTAGTAAACGCTGAACTCATCAGATTAGTTATATTTGCTCATAGGCCATAGGAAAATACTTTTATACAAAGACTAACATTGGCAACATAGGTATGTTTATATGGATTTCCACCTTCGCTACATAGCAGGTTTACAGTTTGTGGGGCTTAAAAGGGATCTCAGACTTCCTTTATTACAGCACAAATTATGAGAGGTAACAAATTCACATATGGGAAGATCTATTGTATAAATGTTCAGATATATCCAGTACCGAAAAGGGAACTATTTGACACTTACTACTACCCAATACGAAACAAAGCTTCCCATGGTCTAACAGCAGTAGAAATATACGCTGTGTAAAATAGAAGTACTATAGGTCTAGTTTGCCCAGGTTTGTGTTCCTAGCCATAAGGTGAATGTCCACCCCGATGTGTTTTTTTTACATTCGGTGTGGACTAGTTTCATAGTGTAGCGTTATAGGGATTGGCGCCCGCGTTTTCTGATACAGCGCTTCATAGTCGGTAAAATATGAAATTCTGGCGGCCGGCAGCCAACTCTAGGGAGAGCTTACTAAATACAACTCCAACCAATAATGACGATCTAAAAGGTAGACATTCCCTGTAAGGTGCAATTTTAACAAATACTGTTCCCAACTTTGTCTTCGCTGCAATACATCGGATTAAAAAAGGTTAGTGTTGGTGACAGACACAAACATGTCTCTGACATGCAACAACCCCACTGACTACTAGAACAGGTGTCCCAAGAGCCACCATTCCTCCTCATCTGCACATCTGGGGCGTATGAATGGAGTGGCGCGGCTCAGCATAGGCGCGGCTATTCCAATCAAACTCTGTAGTACTGAAAGAATCCAAATCGAGCACTGGGGTCTTGCAGGTGCCATCTTCTGAAATCAGCCACACACCTGTCCACAGGTTGTGTGTGGTATTGCAGTTCAATTTCATTCCCTTCAATAGAGCGGAGCTGCAAAACTGAACACAAGCCATGAACATGTAGGGCATGGTTTTGGGAAGAAAAGCAACTATGTTTTTCTAATTCTGGACAACCTCTTCAAGAAACACTAAAACGAATAAGTGTGGGAAAGATTCTCTTATTTAGTCTGCTTGGTGAACATGCAGAACATCCTGCAAAGACTGTTGCAGAAATTATGCAGAAAGCAGCTAGCTTCCATTTTTTGCTGGTACAGCTGATGGGCAGGCTTAGTCTCCTACTGCAGACACCTGTGGACGTGACCTGCTGCAGCCAGTTAACCTCTCCTTCATCGAGCTAATCCTATAAGGTATCAGTCTAAAGTTTGTTTTAGAAAAATTAATACATGTGGCGGGACATGGAATGGCATGACTTGACTGCTGACAATCTGCTTTCCTCCACATCACCAATTCAGCTTTGATTAGAACTAGAGACGACTGGGTATACATATACTGCCTCCCAAAAACTTATGAATGGGGTTGTCAGACAGGAAGTCCATGCAAAACCAGTCTGCTCAGCACCTTCAAGAGCTGAAGACCAAAATAATCTTAGCGCAACAGTAGGGGCAATGAGATTTTGCAGTTAAACTTTGGGTAACTCTTAGTGCTCATTCAGACGAGCGTGATTCTCGTCAGTGTGCTGCGGGTGCGTGGAACACCACCTGCCACTCGCAAAGCACACTGATACACATAAACCTGTCCATGTGCATTGTGTGTTGCGTTTTTTTATGCACATAAATCTGGCACTCTCGTGTGAATGCAGCCTTACAAGTTATGTATCAGGACTTTGACTCAATGTTATACAAAAGTCTGTATGGCCTCTAACAGGAATTCTAGAACAAACAGCCAAATGTAGAAAAATGCAGATTGTAAAGGCTTGTCCACACACAACGGAATTGCTGCAGAAAATTTCTGCAGCAATTCCGTTGAAAGTCAAAGGCTTTGAGCTGTAGCTAAAACGCACCATTTCCTGCGGTTTTTACGGCAGAAAAGGATGTGGAAATTGCTGCGTTTTCCCAATGTTAGGAGATGGAGACATCTCTGAAAAACGCAGCAATTCTGCACACGTTCCGTAGCAGGAATGGACATGCTGTGGTCCGAAAAATACGCACCGCAGGTCAATTTCAGCTGGGAGACTATACGCAGCATGTGGATGAGATTTGTTAAATCTCATCCACTATGCTGCTACTGTATTCTGCTGCATTTTTTTCCGGCCAAAATGTTTTTCCGTGTGGACAAGCCCTAAGTGCTTAAAGAAAAAATTTACCACAGCTCAGTGTCCTACTCCAGCACTTCTATATGCTTTTTAGGTATAAACCAGATGCATCCATTGTAGCAATTTTATAATGAATGCTACACTAGCTGCTAGTAGCTACTACACAGTTGTCAGGTAAATTTTTATGTCAAATTGCATTTGCAACATATTCCCTGAATAAGTGGTTTTAAACAAATGCTCACAAAAGGAATGATGCAGAGTACTAAGTCAGGAAGTGTCCTGGTACTAGTACTTTAAACAAGGGCCCATTGTAGGCGTGCTGGTCCATAAAAGGGATCACTAATTTGACAAGGCAGAGTAGGGACCGGTACATTAGAGCTTGCCTGTCACTTTCACACATTACAGAAGCTGTGGAACTCACCATATCTAGTCACATGAAGTACAAGGGATCCTATGCTTTGGTGGTATTACATAACCTTAGTTTCTGTTGGAGCTCTGTTTTTCTGCTACAGATTTAAGTAACAGGCTTGCTGCCTTCAGCCACTCTAAGGCTATGCTCACACTGAGTCTTTTTGCAGGCAGAAATTCTCATCGGCCTGCACGCCGCGATTTTCGCCCGTGGCCATTGAGTGCCGCAGGCAAAAAACGCAGCGGAACACGCTTTCTCTGCCTCCCATTGATGTCAACGGGAAGTGAGACATAAACGCCCAAAGATAGGGCATGTCACTTGTTTTTCCGCTCGCGGGAAAAACGCCTCCGCCTCCCATTGAAATCAATGGGAGGCATTTTCAACCGTTTTTTGGCGTGTTTTCTGACGCAGTTTCTGCGTAAAAAAACTCAGTGTGAACTGGCCCTAAGGCTGTGTTCAGATCAGCGCTGGGCTTCCGTTCATGGGCTCTGTTTGACCTTTCCGTTGGAGGTACCGATGAATGGAAAACCAAATGAAAACCGTAGCTTCCGTTTGCGTTGCCATCGATTTTAATGGTAATACTTCCGTTGCAGTTGGTTTCTGTTATGTAAAGTTTTTTCCCCCGGAAACAATAGCGTGGTCAACTGCACTATCGTTTCCGCGAAAAAACCTGAAACTTTACGGAACGGGAACAAACGGATACCAACTGTAAGGGAAGCATTATCATTGAAATCAATGGTAATGCAAACAGAAGCTATGGTTTCCCTTCATCGGTTCCTCCGACGCAAAAGGTCAAACAGAACCGATGAACGGAAGCCAGACGCTGATGTAAACAGGCCCTAAACAGTACGTTCCTAAGCTTCCTCTAGTGGTGGCTGCAGGCAGCCAGAAAGTTCTTTTTAAAGCGGCCCTCCGGTTCACTTTAAAAATGTTCCTTTACTTGTAGAATATTTAACATACCCGGTGCCCTCCATTTCAATGTTGCTGCCACGATTAGTCCCATTCCCAATCTTCTTCTGAAAAAGAAACACCAACTCCGACACGTCTCCTACTCTCAGATGGACAAGCACTAATGATCAGAGCCCTGAGAGCACGACTCAAAACTGAAGCACACCGTGCAGAGGGTAGTCAGAGTTTTACATACATAAAGAGGGGACTGGGAATGTGATTAAACACGGCAGCAATATCGAAGAAGGAGCAAAACGTTATATGTGAACTACACATTCGGATTGTAGAGTGAAGTTTGGACTGGGTACCGGTGGGTAACCTTAAAGAGGCTCCGTCACCACATTATAAGTGCCCTATCTTCTACATGATGTGATCGGCGCTGTAATGTAGATTACAGCCGTGTTTTTAATTTAGAAAAACAACCATTTTTGACGGAGTTATGACCTATATTAGCTTTATGCTGATGAGTTTCTTAATGGACAACTGGACGTGTTTTACTTACAGGACGTGATGTGTATTCAGAATCCTGACACTTCTGTAGCGTCTGTGATATTTACAGCAAGGCAAGCGTAATCTCACGAGATTACGATGTAACCTGTCATTCAAAACGAGATTACGCTTGCCTTGCTGTAAATATCACACAGACGCTGCAGAAGTGGTCAGGATTCTGAATACTCATCACGTCCTGGCTGGAGGTAATGTATATTCATTGTCCGGACACTGCAGTAATGTTAGTGTGTGTGTGTTTATGTGGCTGCACATAGCGATATAGCTGTATCGCTATGTGCAGTGTAAATGAATGGAGAGAAGTGTATGACACTGATTGGTCACGGATTGGTCAGCGTCATACACTTCTCTCCACAACGCCCACTTGGTCAAAAAGTAAAACACGCCCAGTTGTCCATTAAGAAACTCATTAGAAAAATCTAAAATTGCTCATAACTTCCTCAAAAATAATCGTTTTTCAAAATAAATAACACTGCTGTAATCTACATTACAGCACCGATCACATTATCTACAACATAGGCCACTTATAATGTGGTGACAGAGCCGCTTTAAATCTATGTCTCGCACAGCATCAGAAAAACAGAGCACTAAAGAAAATAACCAGTACACAACTTTGAACCTATTTAGATAAAAATTGCATTCAAAAATTGCATTGGGTAGACATTAACTTTGAAACGCAATTTGAAGATTAGAGATATGGGGGACGCTTTCATTATTTAATTAAAAAAAAGAAAAAAAAGGAAATGGATCCCAGCACAGGAGTGGAGTGAGACAGTTTATGCCAATTGAATTCCCATATTTATTTTTTAATCACAAAATGATGAATCTCCTGAAAATGGATAATGCATTGTCTGTTCTCCTCTGTTCAGACAATAGGGCATCTCATCGAAATGTTCTAAAGTCGGCCCCTGAGTTGTCATGCTTCAGTCTCTTCATGCCACACACAAGATAGTTTAAAAAAATAAAATAAAAATGTATCCATGCAATGTGTTTTATTGCTAACTAAAATCTGCAAATTCAGGGAATACAATATGTTCAGTTTAACTACATAGAAAAGCCTTAGGTAAGGTTTTTGCCTGAAATTACCCCCATAACCCTTTTACTTGGGGTCCATTCACTGCAGAGCTAACATTCTACTCCTCAGCCAATTTGAGCCTGACCAACCAGCAGTGTTGTCATGGGGTGTCTGGATGTCTGAAAGACTAACTCTTTCCTCTGCTATCCTGAAAAACAAATCCTATTTATAGTTTCTTTGGGAGCCCAATAACCACTAAGCAGAGCGCTCTAAAGGCAACTAAGTAAGAAGGCCGCAGTGTGGGGAAACTCCACGTGATGGGAGAACAGGCCTGGATTTTTCGTTTCTGCATGGAGTTAGACTGTATGCAAGGATTTTCTATATATTTAAAAAAAACAAAAACAAAAAACACCCTATTCTAAAGCTTACATTTTTGCAACTAGGACCAGAAATAAACAGAACATGGTGATGTCCCATGTGACTGATAAAAGGCACTACAGCAGCTAGGCTATACATATACTTTAAAGGAAAATAAAAATAAAACTCAAGGGCAACCGAACTGCTTTAGTGCACACACACAACACCGCCACCACCTTGAAGAAAGTTCACTACTAACTTAGCTGAAAGTCTCAACTTCCTAAACAAGATTTGCTTTTAATTCAAAGCAGTATAAATGCTGCATAAAAAAGGGACTTCTTGTAAACCAAAAGGACCTTTGGGCTCTTAGCATAAAGACCTAACAATACTGTAAAAATGCCATTCCCTCAAAGCGTAAAACAGAATTGTAGTTATTTCTATACGCATGTGACGAGTGATAAATTCTACAATGCATTTTCTCTGCTGTACCAACAGTAAAAGGGAGTTACTATTCATCCATTTGCTGTTGCACAACAGCAAACAGAGAGGAGGATACAGAGATGTTATACAATTCCTTGTCTGCTGAAGGAAGGTTGATCTGTCAACCTGTAGGGCCCAAGGGGGTGGGGGACAAAAAAAAAAAACAAAAAAAATAAAAAACACACCACCACACAGCAAAGGGAGGGGAGACAAAGCTAAAGAAAAACCACTACCACACTTCTTAGGGCTTATAGTGTTCCCAAGATTAAAATCAAGCAGCATTTTGAAGCCCATCAGTGCTAGGAAGCTAATAAAAGTAAACAGCAACAGTCTTCTCAACCACCGCCACTAAAGGAAAAATAGCAAATACATTAGATATTCTGAATTACAGCACCGTACGGCTTGCTTTTGCATATAATGATCACAAGAAGTTTGTAGATAGAAGAGGATGCAAGAGCCTTGCTAATCAATTAAGACTAAATCCTCTGGGTTGCAAAGTGACTGGAGCCTACCTATACCCTGGATGCTGAATGTGAATACTTCGACTATCAGCTGACTCAGGGGCTCTATTCATTTGGGATCTTTGAACCTTTGCAAGGGGTGCCATGCTCTGATCTCTGAAGCAGGACTGCTGAAAATCCCCTCCAGTTAGGTAATCCATGGTCTGCATCAAGCTGTTCTGGTTGGATGATCCTCCTCCAATGCCTCTATAGTGAGCACCCCCGGCACAATCCAAGGGCGCACCAGCAGCCTGTGCTCCATGGAAAGGCATAGTAAGGTCCTGGGATCCCGAACTGTCGCTATTTGGAGTAGGCAAAATGTTATTCCATATGGGCTGAAAATAGTGTCCATTGGTATATGGCAAGGGACCGGGCAATCCATTCACAGGAGGGGAAGGAGTAGGTTTCTCAATAGGGGGTTTTAGGCCAAAAGACTGGCTCATGCACAGTTCTTGTTGGTAGGGGGTCTGCTTACCAGGAAAGCCCTGGCCAGCAATTTCTCTCTGAGCGTGTTTCCCAGAAGGACCACCAGACTCTCCACACATTTGTTGCAGATGTGCAAGCTGATGTTGGTTCCATGTCATGGGTTTAAGATCACCAGGATATGAAGCAGGCACTCTGCTCATGTTCACCATGGGGACATTTCCCGAGGTGGCAGAAGAAATAGCAGCAGCAGCATGGTCTACAGACGTTCCAACACATGATGGCATGGGTATGCTATGAGTAGAAACCCTGGTACTTGCATTGATAAGCAGGTTACGACTGATAGGACTAGGATTGGCTATCTGGCCCTCACAAACCGAGGTAGTGCCTATACCAGCCCTTGCCTGACAGAACTGGTTTATCTGGTGTACAATGCTGCCAAGATCTGGTGGTCGATTCTGCTGCAACGTTGCAGCCATAGAAAGAGGAATAGTTGAGGTAGACACTGTCACATTCGGAGGGGCATCTGCATCAGGCATTTTTCGGGCTCCATGTAAACCTGGCTGCAGAATGTTGTTGGCAGGGTGTGGCACAGACTGGTGACTTACACCAGGGGCATGCTGTAATGCTGACTGTTGGGGCATGCTTTGCGAATGTTGAGACGCCATGTTCTGCGGATGCTGCATTCCCTGTGTGTGCTGCAGCGCTTGAGACATATTTTGAGAATGCTGCAGGACTTGTGGGAGGTTCTGTTGGTGCTGCAGAGCCTGTGACATGCTCTGCTGTCGTGGCATTGTCTGTGGAAGTCCCTGCACATGATGCAGTGCCTGCGACATATTCTGTGTATGTTGCACACTTTGCGGATGCTGTAGAGCCTGTTGCTGGGATATATTCTGTGTATTCTGATGACCCTGAGAATGCTGTAGCCCCTGTGGGTGCTGCAACGTTTGAGGGTGTGGCAAGCTTTGTGGGTGCTGCAGTCCAGGTGGCAGACTCTGCGCGTGTGACAAAGTCTGCTGTTGCATGCTCTGAGCATGCTGCAGGGCCTGCGCATGCTGCAGAGCTTGCTGGGGGCGTGTGAGCCCCTGAGGGTGGTTTAAAGTGCTAGGTGCAACATAAGGAGCGGAAGGGGGATTCATCATAGAGTCTGGCAAAAGGCGGGCACGTGCACCGTCAAAGCCTTTCAAAACACTTTTAGCTGGGGACTTGACAATTGCCAAAAGTCCTGTCTTTGTGCTGACCTGCGAAGGGTACGGACTGTATCGTTGGCCTGACGTATCTAGTCCGTTCACCGTGCGGCGGATATGCTTCCTTTGGGGAACCTTCACACTGTTAGGAAAGATTTTTATTGTCAAGGGATTGTTGGCAACCGTCTTAGCATAGGCATCCAATTCTGCAGGAGTAGGATGCTGAGCAGATCTCATCTTCTGTGTAGTATCCCCTGCCAAAAAACCACAACAACAAAACACATAAATCATCTTGGTAGACAAACTGATAAATATAACGTTTTATCACAATATGAAGCTGCTATACTTGACAGTTTAGGCTCTATACACATCTGTTTTGTTCCATCAAAAAAAACGAGAGAACAAAGAAGGATAGAGCACCCGCATGCACACTACCGCATTGGTTTTATGACAAACCCTTGTTGTGCATCATCCAAACTCAACAATTTAACAGTAAATCCGCAAATCTGGAACTTAAAATGACTTGTCCCGAGTTTTTAATTTCTGGTTTTGTGGCCACCACACGGATCCGTGTAAATCACGGTCGTGTGCTTGCGGGCCATAGAAAATAATGGGTCCGCAAATTTATCCACGAAAGTGAGAAAAAAATTGCACCCACAAAATACGGTCGTATGCATGAGACCTAAGCAATGAAAATAGTCACGCAGTCAATCCACTAAAGAAAAATAAATACTCAAGCAGGAAACAGAATATATGCCTCCTATATGCAAGAAGCAACTTATATGCCACAAATACATTACCCCTTACATAAACAAGTAACAGAACAAGCTATCCTATGAACACACACATACACACGAATTAGAATATCAAAAACGTAATTTATTTCAGTAATTAAATTCAAAAACTGAAACTCCTATAAATTCATTACACACAGATTTCAAGCATTTTTTTTCTTTTAAGGTTGATGATTATGGCGAACAGTTAATGAAAATCCAAAATTTGGTCTCTGAAAATTAGAATATTGGGTAAAAGTTGAAGATTGTAGACTCATGGTGCCACACTCTAATCAGCTAATCAACACAAAATACCTGCAAAGGATTCCTAAGCCTTTAACCCCTTCCCGACATTTGCCGCATGGGTACGCCATAGAATGCTAGTGCTTCCCACAATTTGCCGTATCCATACGCCAGAAGCTGAGCCGATGCAATCATCGCCGGATCTCAGCAGTATCTTACAGCTGACATCCGGCTGTAAAGGCGGGGACCGAAATGAGCTTCAATCCCCGCCATAAACCCCTTCAATGCAGCGTTCAAACGCGATCGCTACATTTAAGGTGTTTGCAGCTTATCGGAACCCCAGCAATGAAATTTTTGAAGCTTTTGACTGCTGCATTTAAGGGGTTAATGGCGGGGATCAGAGCAAACTTTGGTCCTTGCCATTTCCTCAGGGTGTCAGCTATAACATGCAGCCGACACCCGGGGATGGTGGCACCGACTCAGCTTCTGAGCCGGTGTCCATCATTTGTTGCATGGATACGGCAAAATGCGGGAAGCACTAGCTTTCCATGATGTATCCATACGACAAATGTCGGGAAGGGGTTAAGTTAAAAGACATCAAGGCTTTGGTTTAACTTAACCATATAAAGATTAAGAATTGCAGATTGACAGACAACGGGAAAAAAATTTTTTATACATTTTCTGGGAGGAAAGAAAAACAAAAATCAAACCAATGTCAGATTAGTATTCATAATCCTTTGCATAAAATGAATTGTGCACGTGAATACACAAAACTTTCTAGTAGAATACTATTAGGGGGAAGTGGAAGATTCCTCACCCTCCAGATGTGTAATTTCACATCCCTGCATGCAACCTCTCAGTAAAGAAAGCTCCTCAGTTACCAAAAATAAATAAATATCCATCTAGTGTAAAACAGTAAATACTACACATGGACGGATGAGGGGGGGGGGGGGGGGGGAAATCACATCACAGTAGATGCCTCAGGGCCTAATCAGACAAGCATGTACGTCCGTGTGCTGTTATAGTGTAGAACAGACAACACACGGACAGAAGACCAACATTAAAGAGGCTCTATCACCACATTATAGGTGGCCTATCTTGTACATGTGATCGGCGCTGTAATGTAGATAACAGCAGTGTTTTTTTATTTAGAAAATATTAGCTTTAGGCTAATGAGTTTCTCAATGGACAGCTGGGCGTGTTTTACTATATGACCAAGTGGGCGTTGTGGAGAGAAGTGTATGACGCTGACCAATCAGCGTCATACACTTCTCCCTATTCATTTACTCTGCAGATAGCGATATAGCTATATCCCTGTGTGCAGCCACATACACACATACTAACATTACTGCAGTGTCCCGACAATGAATATACATTACCTCCAGCCAGGACGTCATATGTATTCAGAATCCTGACCACTTCTGTAGCGTCTCTGATTTACAGCATAGCGAGATTACGCTGTAAACTGTCATTCACAGCAAGATCTCGCTGTGCATCAGAGACGATACAGAAGTGACAGGATTCTGAATACACATCACGCCCTGGCTGGAGGTGATGTATATTCATTATCAGGACACTGATAATGTGAGTGTCTGTATGAGGCTGCAGATAGCGATATCGCTATGTGCTGTGTAAATGAATGGAGAGAAGTGTATGACGCCGATTGGTCAGCGTCATACACTTCTCTCCACAACGCCCACTTGGTCATATAGTAAAATACGCCCAGTTGTCCATTGAGAAACTCATTAGAATAAAGCGAATATAGGTCATAACTCCGTCAAAAATGAGTTTTTCTAAATAAAAAAACACTGCTGTAATCTACATGACAGCGCCGATCACATCATGTACAGTATAGGCCACTTATAATGTGGTGACAGGACCTCTTTAAAGTCAAGAGGCCAATTGACATGTCCAACTTTCCGCACAGATCGTTGGTCCGTACAGAGAAAACAGCAGCACTACTTTGGTCCGATTCTCACGCTAGACTCCATTCAAGTCAATGGGAAAAATAAATAAAAAAAAGTGGGGGCAAAAAAAAAAAACAAAAAAAAACAAGATGACACCCAATTGGTCAGAGCAAAACTGGCAAAGCACAGAACTGGCATCACACCATGAAGAACCAGCTTAGGCTTCGTGCACATCTGCGTCAGGGCTCCGTTCTGTCTGAGCTTTCGGTCAGAACGGAGCCCTGACTGACACAAATGGAAGCCACAGGTTTCCATTTCCATCACCATTGATCTCAATGGAGTCGGATCTGGTGCCAATGGTTTCAGTTTGTCTCCGTTGTGCAAGGGTTCCGTCATTTTGACGGAATCAATAGTTTAGTCTAAGCTATGGATTCCGTCAAAACGACGGAACCCTTGAACAACTGAGACAAACGGAAACCATTGGCACCGGATCCGTCACTATTGAAATCAATGGTGATGGAAATGCAGATGTGCACGAAGCCTAATTCAGCAAAAATAGCAATTTAGCTACATTTCTAGCGCCTCTGCATCGAGTAAACGTCTACAACTGACCAACTATATTTTGCCAGACAAGAGTTCCAATTATATAGTCGTGCCCAAAACTTTGTTACAGGTAAAACAATGCTTTATCTTCACTGTACTTTCTCCACCTCAAAACAGGGACTAAGAAGTATATTGCTTTCTCCCAGGTAGGCAGCCGCACCTCCAGTGAGGCACGCAAGTAAGCAGCCGCCTGGCATCAACAGCTAAAAGGCACTTGACCACAGACAGGAATCTTCATCTATGGTCAAGCGTTCATTAGTTCTGCTCTAACCCAGGCAGTAAATTGCCTGCACATCTTGCAGAGGACACAGCTGCCTGCCTGTGAGCACAATATGTTCAGGACTTTACGGTCTCCTGGGAGAACAGGGTTAAGTAGGATCCCTGTTTTTTTCTTTGAAAACAGAGCATAAAATAACCTGTACACATCTCATACAACGTATATGCTACTGAAAATGAGCCTCTTGCAGGAGCTTCCCTGGAGGTTTTATACAAATACATGGCTGATGAGAAACCAGTATCCAGACGACCATGAAGTCCTACTGCATTCAATTTGCCAGGAATGGTCAGAATTTTTAACAGCGCCATTTTAACAGGCAATCTACATATTCTTGACTGCGCATGCCACCGGCCCATGTCAACACATAACACAAACAGATGAATGCCAGCAGAACCCGCAGACTCAATCAGGGCCGGCTGACTGATTACGATGTATATGGGGGTGTTTCAACTCTCCCGACGGCAGAGGTCAGTGAAAAAAATGATCAGGCATTTTGAAATCCAACATTTGTTCTCCCAAAAGAGGTCTGTCAGCAGTTTCTTCCCCTCTGCCGATTGAGAACACATGCATACATGGCCGAGTGTGCACGCAGGAAAATAGCTGTGTCCACCTATATATAGTGTCCTTTCAAATAACCAGAATCAGGACTGCGCTCTTCTTGCGCACAAGTAACCGTTGACCATTTTTTCCCCCCTGCCTCCATTGTAATTTGTTTTTCTTCCATGCACTTTAGAGTTGGTGTGTAGTTTACTTTCTATTGTGGCCAACTTTAAATCATGCAATAAGGGAGGAAAAAAAAATATAATAATAATTATAGTGTAAGCACAATGCAATGGAAATTCTAGATCAGCTTTGTGGTATTACATAAAAGCTCTAATACTGGGTCAGTGTTGCCAAGGATTAAATTTATCTCTCAATGTTCTATACAAAGCTACGATGCCACAAAACTAAAGCTGTACAGCTTTCTGGGAGAAAAAAAATACAAACTATTTTTAATTATGTAATTTAATGGTCCAACAATTGCTACATGTCATGGACCATTTGAGCTGTTACGTGGGATAAAACGTCTCGCTGTTCAGAGATGTAAATAAGTTATTTACATTACAAAATGTGGTATTTAGTCTCTGTTCACATATGCATTGTGGCTTCATGATGACTGACGGACGCCATTGACTTGTAAAGTGGTCCATTAGGAGATACAGTTCTAGCTTGGAAAGTGGTACGTAAGCAGTTTGGGTTACCCCACCTGGTATCGAAGTATATGCCGTTGAGCGGTCATCCGGAGTTTTTACCGGGAATGGACAAGGGGGACGGAATTGCCTCATGGGGGAGGGTAGGCATTGGTAGCGCAGGGGATCTTATGCATACAGAGGAAAAGAGGTGGTTAACTGGGGAGGAAATCACCGCTAAACTCAGACCCATAGTAGATAGAGTCAATTTTTTGCAAGTACTTCAGGTACGAACATTTTGTACCTCCAGGCTCAGGGATTTGAGTAAGGAAGCTACCTCGCACACTCTGGATGAGGTCATAGGTCCAACAACTGGGCGGGCGACCATTTCGGGGGCTGTATAGAGCATTGAGAGAGGGTTTTGTTCGTCCGCAATTAAGGATTAGTTTTAAAAGCTGGGAACGGTGGACTCAGGATCCAGATATAGGAGAGACCATACTGGGGGGTTGGGAGACGGTACGGAAGAGTGTGATAAATGAGAGCTGGAGGGAAACCTATTTCAAGTTGATGCATGCAGCTATATATGGCTTTAATATCTTGCCCTCACAATCTTTCCCTGATCGCATTACAAGTTGTCCCAAGTGCAATACACCCTTGACGAATTTGTGGCATGGAGTGTGGGGGTGTGTACATACGAAACGATTTTGGGGGATGGTACAGAAATATATTAAGGACCATTGGAAAACGAATCTCCCAATGACGCCTCAAGCGCTACTATTCCATCAGGCGCGGCCGCCAGAGGAAGAGGGTGCTCGAGGAGTAAGATCACCTCCCGTGTTGGTGCACACGATTTTACTGGTAGCTTTGAGATGCCTCCTGAGTCACTGGTTAGAGGCAGACACGCCGGGGTTAGAATTGATTGTGTCACGGCTGAAACAGTTATTGGTTCTTGAGAGGGTGGAGGTGGAAAGGCGGAAGGAAACGGGAACCAAGAAGCTATTTGATAAGTGGCAAGTATTTATAGAAACGCAATGTACAACAGCCGAAATAGCGGAAATTGTTAGGCCTTTCCAGTACACAAAGTGGTACTGCACGCAGCTCTTGGCAGGCGTTTTAGGGAGGATGCAACTGTGAACCAGCTGGGGGAGAAAGGATGAGTGGAAACTCATTGATGATCTAGGTGGTGTTGGAGTTGGGGGAGTCATGTTTGTTTGGTCCATCTGAAGATCGACAATTATGCCATGTTTCTATGTTGGTGTGTTTATATGTTATGTTGAATTTAATTTAAAAGTTAATCCCATGACAGTTGAGTGCTGCGCACTCATGATGTAACTCTTACGTGAAATGTTTGTAAGAAAATGTGAAAACTGACAATAAAAAGGATATTTAAAAAAAAAAAAAAAAAAAGTGGTCCATTAGGGTTTACGGTTTTATAGTAAGAAAGGCGCTTCATGCTGTGCTATTCTTGCGGTCAAATCTGATGGAAGAGCCACAAATATGAAAACAGCCTTAAAGAGGCTCTGTCACCAGATTTTGCAACCCCTATCTGCTATTGCAGCAGATAGGCGCTGCAATGTAGATTACAGTAACGTTTTTATTTTTAAAAAACGAGCATTTTTGGCCAAGTTATGACCATTTTTGTATTTATGCAAATGAGGCTTGCAAAAGTCCAAGTGGGCGTGTATTATGTGCGTACATCGGGGCGTTTTTACTACTTTTACTAGCTGGGCGTTCTGATGAGAAGTATCATCCACTTCTCTTCGTTAACACCCAGCTTCTGGCAGTGCAGACACAGAGCGTGTTCTCGAGAGATCACGCTGTGACGTCACTCACTTCCTGCCCCAGGTCCTGCATCGTGTCAGACGAGCGAGGACACCGGCACCAGAGGCTACAGTTGATTCTGCAGCAGCATCGGCGTTTGCAGGTAAGTCGATGTAGCTACTTACCTGCAAACGCTGATGCTGCTGCAGAATCAACTGTAGCCTCTGGTGCCGATGTGGCCGACACGATGCAGGACCTGGGGCAGGAAGTGAGTGACGTCACAGCGTGATCTCTCGAGAACACGGCTGTGTCTGCACTGCCAGAAGCTGGGCGTTCTGAAGAGAAGTGGATGATACTTCTCGTCAGAACGCCCAGCTAGTAAAAGTAGTAAAAACGCCCCGATGTACGCACATAATACACGCCCACTTGGACTTTTGCAAGCCTCATTTGCATAAATACAAAAATGGTCATAACTTGGCCAAAAATGCTCGTTTAAAAAAAATAAAAACGTTACTGTAATCTACATTGCAGCGCCGATCTGCTGCAATAGCAGATAGGGGTTGCAAAATCTGGTGACAGAGCCTCTTTAAACTTCCCTAAGACCTGTAGCCCCTGTCCACAGTCACACAGATATAATTTGCACACTAGGGTGACAATATTGTTGCATGACTTTTTCCTTCCATGGGGCAATCCAAGCCTAATGTAATAGGAGAAAACAGGTGCGCAACTAAAAACGTGAATATTCTCCCACTCTGCTTCTTCCAAAAGCAAAGACATAGTAGCAGGTCAGCAGTCTTCTAATGACCCTGGTCTGCTTTTGGCTTACTGAGGCCCCATGTACACCGTCGTATATTACAGCTTCATTTCATTTGCAGCAGACCGTAGATAAAGCCGCTAAGTGCTTAGCAAGCAACGCTTGAAAACCTTACTTGCACCCAAAGTTTACACCGAAGTCATTCTTAAAGATACCTCACTGTCCACCACTAAGCTGCAGCCTGACCTGGCTCAGACAATGGAGCAGCAGCATTATGGGTCATTTTATTGTGGCGGTTTTAGCTGCAATAGCGGTAATTATAGCAAAAATCACAGTAGTTGGATTTAAAAAAAAAAAAAGAGCTGCAAAAAACGACTCCTGTAAACATATCCCGAGAGTTAGCATTGGAAATACAGTAATTGCATACAGAATCACACAATGACCACATGATTAGAGATGAGCAAATAGATTCTACACAAGAAAAAAAAGTTGGTAAGAACTATGTAAAATTTTCAGTGACACAAATCTAAAATTGAAAGCTTTTGACTAGTGCCGATGACCATATTTCAGAAACGAAAATTGATCAAATGATCTCAAGCGTATTTCCCCATAACACGTTGCAGACGGCCTTTCCAAAATGAACTGCGGTTACCCATCCATCTAGCAAAGCCAATCATGAGGAGAGGACATTTCTAATGCTGGCTGCGTGTTGAAAAGGGGGTTGGCTACAGTCCTAGAAGACACCAGAGTCTCAGACAACTTTTTAGGGCGATAGAGGCAGGAAATGTGGACTGAATAAAAAATTGCCGAAATCGGACACGAAACTCACTCATCCGTAAAAATGAGCAGCGTTATTAGCCACCCAGGAGTTTGAATAGGAAATAGTACTGGTGACTGGTATGCTATTGGTATAAAAAGTGGCCACCAATACTGGAAGTCACTAATCCCTTAGGCCTCAAGCACACAAACTTAAAAAACGCCTGTAATTACGGGCCCATAGACTTCTATTGGCCACGGGTACCTCCCCGTATGCTTACGGGAAGGTGCCCGTGCCGTTGAAAAATATAGCACATGTCCTATTTCAGGCCGTAATAACGGCACGGGCAGGCCCATAGAAGTCTATGGGGCTCCCGTAATTACGGGTGACTACGTGTGTGCACCCGTAATTACGGGAGCGTTGCTAGGTGAGGTCAGGGGATAGTCACTGTCCAGGGTGCTGATAGAGTTAAACGATCGGCAGTAACTCTTTCAGCACCCTGGACAGTGACTACCGATCACAATATAGATCAACCTGTAAAAAAAAAAAATAAAAATTGAAGTTCATACTTACCCAGGACTCCCTGCTTCTTCCTCCAGTCCAGCCTCCTGGGATGACGTTACAGCCCATGTGACCGCTGCAGCCAATCACAGGCTGCAGCGGTCACATGGACTGCCGCGTCATCTAGGGAGGTCGGGCTGGATGACGAAAGAGGGACGCGTCACCAAGACAACGGCCAGGTAAGTATGAATTTCTTTTATTTTGGAAAGGGCTGCCCCTTCTCTTTATCCTGCGCCGAGAGAGAGAAGGGGCTGCCGATTAGTGAAGTGCAATTTTGCAGCGAAAACGTGCCTGTAAATACTGGTGCAACACGGGTCGAATACATGTGACCAAGGACCCGTATTTACGGGAGGAAAAAAAAGATACGTTCGTGTGTATGAGGCCTTAGTGACCAGCCTATTTTAGGCCCTAATGGCCAAGCTATTTTTTGGTCGCATTCAGAGAGCTATAATTTTTTTATTCTTCCGTCGACACATCTGTATGAGGACTTGTTCTTTTGCGGGATTAGTTGTACTTTTTAATTGCACCATTTTGGGGTAGATATTTTTTGATTAACTTTTATAGAAAAAAAACTTGGGTAATAGAAGAAAACAAACCTGAAATTCCACCATTGTTCTATGCATTTTAAATTCACGCCATTCACTGTGCGGCATAAAAATATCACATTACCTTTTATTTATGGGTCAGCAACAGCTGTCAAACTAGGAATGTAAAACAGAAAAGCACCACGTGCTTTTCTGTTTACAAACATCCAAACGGAGTGTCATAATGATGGCGGCTGCGTGAAAATCACGCAGCCGCGCATCATACTGGGCTGACACACGGAGCTGTTAAGTGCCTTTTGCGCACGCAAAACGCCGCGTTTTTTGCGTGCGCAAGACGCACACACTCGTGTAAACCCGGCCTAAAGGGAAGGTGTGATTTTTTTTTTTTATTATATTGCTTTTAATAAAATATAAAAATTGTATTTATTAGTGTTGTGACAACTTTTTACTGTGTTATTACTTTTACTTCTCTATGGGGGCTGCCATTTTTTTTCATCTCTGTATGTGTTGATTAACGACACATACAGAGATGGAATACGGCACATACAACCCCATAGAGAATGCGAATGAGAGCCGTTCCATTCTCAGAAGCGTACGCAGTCTGTGGGAATGGCGCATGCCCATTCCCACACAGACCAAAACGAAGCTTGTTCGTAGAGCGAAATCCGGCGCCATTTTCATGTGGACTGGAAGCCGCTGCCGGACAGTAAGAGGACGACTTCCGGCCGCGGCTTCCGGTCATATGTTCAAGGAAGCGAAGGAGCGTAGACCAGCGGAGGCGGCAAGAGCAGGTAATTTATGTTCGTATATGTGATGTGTGCATTATGTTCGTGTTATATTGTCTGCTGAGCCCTGTATCTAATCCTCCAACACTGTGCAGTCGCTCAGAAAATAGCGGCACACAGTGTAGGAGGTTTGAAGACCTTCAAACCCCTCCTTCTCCTGGCACTAGCCAGAAGGGAGAGGGGATTGTGTGAGGACACTAGAGGAGAGTGTGTCCACGGCAAATTTGCAGCATAAATCAATGAGGTTACTTTACCACAGTGACCATGCTGCAATTTTGGGAACTGCTCCCTCTAGTGACCAGCACATGGAAATGTTATAAATTAGACTTGTGAAAAAATTTAAAAAACCATGTGTAATCACTCAAATACCAATTGTTTAACTGAAAAAAAAATATATAATAATTCCCTTTAACTTTATTGTTTGGGTCATTACGGTCGCAGCGATACCATATATGTGAAGTTTTATAAAAAAAATTACACTTACTAAATAAAACCACGTCATGAAAAAAAGGTTTTTTACACTAATTTTTATTTCATATTACTTATTTTATTAGTCCCACTAGGAGACTTCACTGTGCGATATTTAGATCACTGCTATAATGCTTTTGGTATATTTAGGCAATAATGCCTTGGCATACTGTCAGTGTAAATCTGCATATGCCAAAGGCAGACCTGGGGGCCTTTATCAGGCTCCCGGTTGCTATTGCACCCCATTTTTTTAGCTAACACACAGTGTAGAAGGTTTACATACAGTGGTAATCACACAGTAAAACACGTACATACACAGAAATAACTTACCTGCACCTGCCGCCGCCGCTCCGTCTGCTACCTCCACTCCAAGTGCTTGCATTAGAACACAAGTCCGGAAGCCGCGACCAGAAGTAGTAATCTTACTGTCCGGCCGCGGCTTTCGGTCCACAAGAAAATGGCGCCGGACGTCGCTCGGCCAAAGACCTTCCATTTGGACTGTGTGGGAGCGGCGCATGCACCGTTCCCACACAGACGGCGTACAGCATAGTGGATGGAACGGGTCCCGTTCGCATTCTCTATGGGGCTGTATGTGCCGTATTCCATGTCTGTATGTGTCGTTAATCGACACATACAGAGATGAAAAAAAAATGGCAGCCCCCATAGGGAAGAAAAAGTGCAAAAATAAAAAGTAAAAAACACAAATAAATAAAACATCTTTTAATAAAACACTAAAAGCAAATTGATAAAAAAAAAAAAATTCGCGACACCCTTCCTTTAAACTTGGCGGCCGTGAAATAGCCTAAGGCCCCTTAGTGACCGCCGTGAATAGGCGTATTCGTGTTCACTATAAAAGGGGTTAACCCTTTCCCGCTGCAGCCATTTTTTGGATTTACTGTTTTTCCACCCCACATTCCAAAGGGCGTAAGTTTTTTATTTTTCCATCAATATTGTCGTATGAGGGCTAGTTTTTTGCGGGACGAGTTGTAGATTTTCACAGCACCAATTATTGTTCCATGTAATGTAGTGGGAAACTGGAAAAAAAAAACCCCATCGTTTCCTCAATCTTTCGGTTGGTTTTGTTTTTACAGCGTTCACTGCGCGCAAAAAAACTGCATGTTAACTTTATTCTGCGGGTCAATACGATTACAGCGATACCAAATTTATAGTTTCTTTTTGCGTGTTACAAGGAAAAATAACTGATTGTTAAAAACAAAATTTGAGTTTTGTCGCCACATTCTAAGAGCCATAACTTATTTTTACGTCGATTTAGCGGTAGGAGGGCTTATTTTTTGTGGGGTGAGCTGTAGTTTATATTGGTACCATTTTGGGTAACATGAGACTTTTTGATCACTTTTTAGTTCAGACTCTTACGGAGGCGTCTATACCAGTTATGTTAATTTTTCTTTTTTTTACATGGTGCTTGAGGGGAAAGTGGGAAAAGTTTTTTTTTTTAAGTTTACATTTTTTTTTTTTTTATAAAAAAAAAATACTTTGTTTTTCTTGTCCCCCTAAGGAACTTTAACCAGCGACCGTTAGATCGCTTGCTCAATATACTGCAATACTAATGTATTGCAGCATTTCGTGATTATGACAAGCTTCATAGGAGTACAAAGAGGGCGGACCTGGGGGTCATTCCAACAAAGGGCACCCACTATCTCACTATGGGGGGCACATTGGAACATTTTCAGGGGGGGGGGGTAGTCCCCTGTTTTTAGTCCTTTAAATGCCACAGTCGCTCTTGACTGCAGCATTTAACGGGTTAAACGTGCGGGATCCCACGTGTTACCCGGAAGTATCGGCTGTAACACAGCAGACACGCTCGTCCTATGGAGCGTGCTCAGCCCGCTCAATACTCCCCCAACCCGGCGTGTGCCGTATATATACGGCAGATGTCGGGAAGGTGTTAAAGCCTTAAACACTTCTAAATTTTAACACAAGGTGAAAGACTGGTATAAAACTACCCCTTAGTTATTGGCCAGGCTAACTTGGTAAAAAACCTTTGGGGCAAAAATAACTTCATCAAGACTAACTCTTAAAGGAGTGTTCATGCCAGACTGAGGGTATTTGAATGTACTTTGCATATTTAGGTATAAAGTTTAAAGTTACTTTTCTGAGAAAAACACATTGATAGCCTATTTTTAGGAGAGACTACTATGTATGATCGGACCACTTCAAAATCAGCAGTATGAAGGGACTACAGCTCACTAAAACATTGTGGCCCCTTCAATGTTTATCGGACACAGCGGGTTGTCTGTACATACAGCTGTGCATGGTAACTGCTACTTAAATGGGTTTTAGTGGCAGTATCAGGCACTGTTGCACCTATGGACAAGATGCTGTGCCTGGACAAACATTGAAGAGGCTGCATTGCTCACTGTAGCGCAAGGGCACAATCCCCACCGATCACACACATTGATGGCTTAGCTTAAAAGAGACTGTCACCACATTATAAGTGCCCTATCTCCTACATAAGGAGAGCGGCGCTGTAATGTAGGTGACAGTAATGCTTTTTATTTAAAAAAACTATCTTTTGTCACAAAGTTAGGAGCGATTTAAGTTTATGCTAATGAGCTTTCTTAATGCCCAAGTGGGCGTACTTTTACTTTCGACCAAGTGGGCGTTGTACAGAGGAGTGCATGACGCTGACCAATCGGCATCATGCACTCCTCTCCATTCATTTACACTGCACTAGCGATATAGATATATCGCTATGTGCAGCCTCATACACAAGCCCTAACATTACTGCAGTGTCCTGATAATGAATACACATGACCATCCAGCCTGGACGTCATGTGTACTCAGAATCCTGACACTTCTGAATCTTTTCTGTGAGATTCCAGCAACGGATACAAAATCTCACGAGATTACGGAGGTAAACGAGATTTCGTATCCGTTGCTGGAATCTCACAGAAAAGATTCAGAAGTGTCAGGATTCTGAGTACACATGACGTCCAGGCTGGATTTCATGTGTATTCATTATCAGGACACTGCAGTAACGTTATAGTGTGTGTATGAGGCTGCACATAGCGATATATCTATATCGCTAGTGCAGTGTAAATGAATGGAGAGGAGTGCATGATGCTGATTGGTCAGCGTCATGCACTCCTCTGTACAACGGCCACTTGGTCGAAAGTAAAAGTACGCCCACTTGGGCATTAAGAAAGCTCATTAGCATAAACTTAAATCGCTCCTAACGTTGTGAAAAAAGATAGTTTTTTTAAAATAAAAAGCATTACTGTCACCTACATTATAGCGCCGATCTCCTTATGTAGGAGATGGGACACTTATAATGTGGTGACAGAGTCTCTTTAAATGGGTATTTTCCAGTCCCCAAAAAAAATGTACGGCCTATCCTCAGCATAGGCCATCAATATCTGATCGGTCGGGGTCTGACTCAGGGCACCTGCGCCGATCAGCTGCCGCTTCATTTCCACTGCTCACACTGAATCACCAACACACTTGTAGCGGCAGTTGACAGTATTGCAGCCATCTCCCATTCACTTTAATGGGAGAAGGCTGTAATACTGTGAACCGTCACTACAAATGTTGGCGATTCACAGTGAGAAGGCCCCGTAGTCACGGCCTGTGATTGCGGGCACGGCCAGCGACCCGCATTTACTTTATATGGGAGCACGGTCCGTTAAAATCAAAAGATAGGACATGTCCTATCTTGTGCGGAGGCTTTCTACGGCCCGGACACTATCCCGCAAATATACAGGAAGGTGTCCGTGGCCAATAGAAGTGAATTGGTCTGTAATTGTGGACAAATTCTACGGTCGTGTGCATGGGGCCTAAGGCAAATGAAGGGGAAGCAGAGTGGCAGCCCCTTCAAAACAGCTGATCGGCCGGGGTGTAGGGAGGGGAGAAACCAGAAATCAACGTAACAGTCAGTCAGGGAAACCAATGCATTATTTCAACGTTGAACATGGAGCCCATGAAAAAAAGAGCAGATGCTCCATGTTTAGATCCACTTTAGTGTGTAAGGAAACTGCTCATAATGCAACTGCCTTAGTATATAGTACATAGGAATAAACCAAATCACTCCCTTCTTAAGCAAGAGCAATTCACCTAACAATAGGGAAGCTGAGCCAAGTACAGGTCATGTCATTTAAATAAAGGAAGCCGTAAGACAGTCAATGTGCGCTACCTTATTCACAACAGTTTTTAGTTTGGCTCCTGGGATTTGTCAAGCACTGCATTACGTGGGCTCTAAACATATAAAATCCTATACGCAAACTACACCTGCAGAAGAAAAATACACATAATTGTGCTGCTCATGACTAATCTCATATTCCATTTCACAAGCGCATAAAAAGCACCATTATGGCTGGATCCACTGCAACTTCATTTGTGGGGCCCCATCTAATCAGATTATTTTTCCTTCCTTTTAGCTCTTACTTCTGGGACTCAAATAGGTGAAGTGAAAAACAGTCAGACGCTACAAGATGGAAACGGAAAACAAGAACCGTCACTAGAGAACTTACAAAGGGCTAGCGGAGACAGGTGAGAGTGCTACATCGAAATCACACCACATCAGGAAAGCAGATTTCTGCAAGTTACTAAACCTGTTAGGAAGAAGGCACAAAAGAGTCAGAACGCAAACAAGAAAATGTCCACACTAGCAATCCAGTCATCAGTAACACTAGTCACCTACCGCAGGCACAATGAAGTGTCTAAGCCGCAAATAGCAATTCCTAGGCTTAAACAAAACAAAGAGGGGGCAATGAAAAGCAAAAATCTAACAATTAGACTTCTTGTGCCAACCAGTGCCCAGAATTGATGCCATTTAATTTACAGCCGTATGCAAGCATCCTTCACTCAAGGCATAAAGCAAGTCGTCAGCAGTCTTTCTTCGAGACAATGCTCTTGATAAAACTGTAATTAAAATCATTTTCAGAGAATTGGTAATCCTTTGAATGCAGATAATGTGAAGCAGCAGTAAAATGATCACAGACTCGATCAGGCATTTGGACAAGAATACAATAAAAGCTTAGATAATGGAAGAAGACGACTAAATATTCTAATAGGAGCTGAACCTGCAAACTAGAATAAAGTTTCAGCCCAGCTCATCTCAGAAAATGTGTGCGCTCGTTTCTTCATACTATGAAATACACAAATTAGGGTTGGGAAACATCTGGTTACAGTTTTACATATGAAATCTACATAAATGTAGTATTATGTAAACAGCATTAGGCTGTGTTCACATCACCGCTTTCCACGGAGGGGTTCCGTCGACTGCGCTATAGATTCCGTCAAAACAACGGAACCCTGTCACAACGGTGACAAACGGAAAACTTTAGCAATGTTTGTCACCATTGAGTTCATTGGTGATGCAAACGGAAGCTGAGCTTTCCATTTGCCTTTCCGTTGAGGGGTTAACCCGACGGAAACCTCAGACGGAACCCCTCAACAGAAGGACAACGGTGATGTGAACCAGCCCTTATACTGATCCTTCATTACATCCTGAATGACTGATCCACGGGATTTGTATTCTGTACAGTGGTCTGAAGAAGCCGGCCTTGAACATTAGGCCCTATTTACATCACGCTTTCTCCATACACTTAGCGCGTACGCCAGGAAAGCTCCCGGGTGTTCACACGGAGTATTTTTTCCATTTGGAATTTTGAGGCAGGGTTTTCATCTGCCTGCACACAGTTTGCTGCGTTTTTTCGCTCACACCCATTGAGTGCCACGGGCAAAAACGCCACGAAATATGCTTTCTCTGCCTCCCATTGATGTCAATGGGAGGTCAGAGGCATAAACGCCCGAAGATGGGCAGGTCTCTACTTTTTACTGTGAACGTTTACGGCTTGCAGTAAAAAAAAATGCGTCCGCCTCCCACTGAAATCAATGGGAGGCATTTTTGGCACGTTTTCCGAGTCATAAAACTCAGTGTGAACAAGGCCTTAGGCTGGGTTCCCACAGTGCAGATTTGGTATGCGTTTAAGCCAAAACCAGGAACAGAACCTAAACGTGTATGTATGTATGTATGTATGTATGTATGTATATATGACAGATGCCACTGTTAGTAATGCCTATGTTTAATGTATACGTGGGGCATTATTCATGGCGTATATAAAAAACCTAGGCCGAAAAAAATAAAAATGAGATGTGAATAGGGCCCAAGAAAAAAAATAAGATAATAAATCTGCTATACCTGCTAACATAGGCAGGATTGGCTGACTATGTAGTGTGTATGGCAGCCAACATGCCCGATCCATTATTCAGGTGTCTGGCCACAGCTTATTCCCCTCTCCCTATTGAAATAAAACACGCATGCTCTGCAAAGCGGAGGACAGCTTAAGGCTAGATTCACACGAGCGCAGCACATCTCAGACGTGAAAAACTGACGTTTTTTTATGCCCGAGGTGCATCCGTGCTAGAGTCTAGTCTAGTGTCTTATTCTCTAACGGACCCTTCACACGTTGAAGCAACAGCCGGGTGAACGGCCCCATTGAATAACATAGGCCCCTTGTGACGGCTGTTTCTTTTAATATCCACCACACGGACGTATGACACGTCCGTGTGAATAAGGCCTAATTCTCCCTCTGCATTATAAGGGTTAGTCCACACGTAGCATTAATACTGCACATTTTCCGCAACTGATTTTATTGCGGTAAATTGACCTGCGGCACGGTTTTTTAATACGCAGAATGTCAACTCTGTTGCGGGTTTTTCCCATTGAGTTCAACAAATAGCAGATGTTGCGATTTTTGGGGCACAAAAGCTGCAAATCTGCCGCAAAAAATTGTAACTTGTGAAGAATAAATAAATAAAAAAAAGTCTTTACTTACCCAGATCTCTATGCTCCTGCGTCTAGCCCGGCCACCAGGGATGACTTTTCATCCCAGGTCACTGCTGCAGACGTCACATGGGGTAAAACGTCATCCCAGGAGGCCGGGCTGCAGGATGTGTCGCCATGACGGGTAGGTATAGATTTGTTTTATTTACACCCAGCCGCTGTTTTCCGCTGCAGACATTCTGGCAGAAAAACCACCACAATTTGGGGAGTTTTTTTTGCCAGGAATCCCCAGTGGGGGTCCAGGGCGGATACGCTACATACATTTATGCAGCATATTAGTCCTGTGCTAACATAGCCTAAGATCCCAGCTATGCTGTTAGGGATGTGCGTTACCAGTAAGCTTAAAATTTTATATTACATTTTTTTTTGATAATTTCTCATGATATTTTAGGCAAATAAAAAACTGTAGGATAACAGCAACCGCTAGGCTTACACGGTCAGGACGATCATCTATCAGCAGTCGTCTCATTATCACGGGCAGGATTAGAACGAAAAAGTAACACTGTAATGCTGGAGGCTGATAACACAATCAAAACAGACGATAGGTGGATGGAGACTGTTCAAAACTGTACTGAAATGTGCGGTTTTCAAATGGACTATGGGGAAAAAGTACTTTCATTGTTAACGACTGCGCGGTAAGGCAGCGAAACAGTTTACAAGACGGCCATTAAAATTAAAAGTGCTTTTCCCTGTAGTCCATTTGAACTATTCTGATCTGCATGGTTTGGGACGCGATGCATCCACACCATGAGAACCCAGACCTGTAGAATTCACTTATTTACACAACTCACTCGTTTCCAGCAGATAATAACTAGCCAGTGTGGCTGCAGAGAATGCATTTTCAAGCTGTTGGTAGTTTGTCAATGGTATGAAGATTAGATGTGGACTTAGTTCCATATGTGTTCTCTTTAGGTTTTACTTGCGTAGATAAAAGGTGAAAAAATTTTGAGTAAAGTTCAAAACATAGATTAGGTACACTAGTTAGGCTATGTTCACACCTGTGTTGTGTCATTCAGTTCTGCTTGGTCAGAGGAGAAGAGAATAACGTAAGCAACTTTTTCGTTACACGACGGACACCTCTATCTGGTAAACCCACGGACATCCAGAGACAATAGTGCAGTCTTCGATAATCTCGGCCAGATCTGCGACAGACCCCCTAATGGAGCCTCCAATGCAGTGGTTACCGAGGCCTTAGAAAAGCAAAAACATGACTGGCACTTACAAGACACAGGAGAACGCACTAAAGGTACCAATCTACTTCGCACTTGATAACACTATGATCACATTAACATGGCATATTTCAGGCGAATTTTGTAGCGTAAAACAATCTCATTACACTCTGAAATATACCTAATATGCGCCTGCAAACAGCTGCCCATTGAGTTCAAAGGGAAATACACTGTAGTTCAGAGGCGTATTTTTGAGCCGAATTAAAAAACGCTTAGTAAATATATACGCTTCGCAAAAAAACGGTGAAGGGTTACTTCTTAAAGCGATATACAAATTGATTTTTCGTATTTCTCTTCAAATTACCCTCATTTTTCACCCTGAACATATGTTGTGTTCATTACCACCAAAGGAGACT
Source organism: Rhinoderma darwinii (assembly GCF_050947455.1). Lineage (NCBI taxonomy): Eukaryota > Metazoa > Chordata > Amphibia > Anura > Rhinodermatidae > Rhinoderma > Rhinoderma darwinii. The sequence continues at coordinate 422,526,143 of NC_134688.1, forward strand.
AATGCACGGTGCACCTGCCATATAGGTGTACCTTGTTTGTTCCCAAAAATCCAGAAAAAAAAGTATTAGGCGTGGCAGAGCTTTACTGGAATCAGACCAGGGCCAAACATCTGCATGCATTCAGTTTCCACCAACATTCGTAAAACATATTAGAATATGAAAAGTTAATTTCAGTAATTAAATTCAAAAAGTGAAACTCCTGTTCTATAGATTCATTACACAGGGTGATCTATTTCCAGCATTTTATTATCTTAATGTTGATGATTATGGCTAACAGTTAATGAAAACCCAACATTTAGTCTAAAAAAAATAATTTGATATTGGGTAAAAGTTGAGGATTGTAGACTCATGGTGTGACACTAATCAGCACAAAACAGTTCAGTAGCTACACAATCATGGGGAAGACTGCTGACATGACAGTTGTCCAGAAGACAGTCATTGACACCCTCCATAAGAAGAGTAAGCCACAAAAGGACATTGCTAAGGAAGCTGCTGTTCACAGAGTGCTGTATCCAAGCATATTAATGGAAAGTTGAGAGGGGAAAAAAAAAAAGTGTGGTAGAAAAAAGGTGCACAAGCAACAGGGATAACCGCAGCCTCGAAAGGATTGTCAAGAAAAGACCATTCAAGAGTCTGGGGGAAATTCACAAGGAGTGGACTGTGGCTGGAATCAGTGCTACAAGAGCCGCCACACACAGATGTATCCAGAACATGGGCTACAACTGTGGCATTCCTTGTGTCAAGCCATTCATGACCTAGAAACAACGTCAGAAGCGTCTTACCTGGGCTAACGAGAAAAAGGACTGGTCTGTGGCCCAAAGTCCTGTTTTCGGATGAAAGTAAATTTTGGTTGGAATTAAATGATTATGGGGAAAACGCCTTTATCACCTATTCACCATATAGGTGATAACTGATCAGAAATCACCTATTCTCTGGATTATGGGAAAACCCCTTTAATGCAAAGTTGCTCATGATTAACTGGCTTTCCTGGAGCCCCACAGCCCCTTCAGACTTTTCTTCCTAGCAACCTGCAGGTACTGAATGGGACGGTGTTGCAGTTCTCTGCATGATTGATCAGAAGCAGCACTGTGCAGAGAAATGTCAGAAGGGCCTAGGCTCCTTCGTTCTCAATCGGTGAAGGTCCCTAACCCGCTGTTATACCATCACTTACTTAGGTGGTAAAGCCCCTTTAATTGTTAGCAAAAAAAAAACAAAACTAAAAACCTAAAAGCACCAGACAAGAAAATCAATGCCAGGATCATGTACAGGGAAACCTACGTGGGGGCAGACAGGCAATCAAGAGCCTAATTCTATACATTACAGTTGGAGTACATTTGGGGTTTTAGTTTACACCTTTTCTATATAATGGACCAGACTCTTTAAAGAAATGGTATAAAACACCACAACCGTGCAATATAATTTACTGTGTACAATGAACCTTGCACTTCAGAGAAAATCCAACAGCCATTACAAGTCCATGATTCATCGCCTCAGCTGTAAACACAAAACGGCAGTATTAGAAGACACAATTAGAGGACTCATAAGGAAACATTCTAATTACCGAACCTCCTTCCGCTTGGCAGCTTCCACGTACTTCTTCAGCAACTGGAGAGGGTGGTGATGGGCTGGCAGCAGCTTTATCACAACCTACCCCTGCACAACAACCACGGCACAAAGGGGACATGCAGATCGCAAATCCAGCTAACAACCACAAACACTGCTGGCATTTACAACATCGCTTTCTCAAGAGGAACGCAAAGCTAGAGGTCTCCTGGGGTCTGCAACACTCAATTCCAAGTATTTTATAAAGACTGTACAGTAATGCAGTAAAGGGGGTTTTACACAGGATGATATCATATAACGCTCGTTACCGATAATTGCTCGATCACCTGCTGGTCGTATAGTTTAAAAAAAGTAAAAAGATTATCGTTGTCTGCAGCACATCTTCCTGCATAAACAGGGAGATGTGCTGCCGACATGATAATAATGTATGGGGACGAGTGATCGGAGTAACGACTGCTCGTCCCCACCCATACCTCCGTGTGACAGGAGCAAACGAGCGCCAATCAACGATGTCTCGTTGATCGACACTCGCTGCTTCTCGGCCGATGTAAAAGGGCCTTAATACTGGGAGAAGAAATGTTAGTGTGTGTATTTCCAGAATAACGCCCATCATCAAGAGTCAATGACAGGATAGCTCAGTTTAGGGGTAGGAGTTTACATTCTTTAGATTTGCTTGCTTTCCGCTATCCAAAACAAAAAAATGAAGGTCTTCTAAATCCACATCATGGACTCTGGTGTCACATAACAAGCACCATCTAACCGATCACCCCAGAGTAAAATGGGAGGACTGCTGCAGGGAACAAGTGAGCGGATATCACCACCCCTGGAGACGGAATCTAATGATCATAAAAATGACTGACCCATTCATGGTTGGTTCTGCAGGAGACATTCGATCTAATTTTCCATAAAACAAAATGGCTTCCACAAACAAGGCCTCATTCACACAGCAGAATCTGGTCAGTATTTTGCATCAGCGTTTGTAAGCCAAAACCAGGAGTGGAAAATAAACTGAAGCTATAATGGAAAGATTTTTTATCTCTTTGTATTTGTCAGTATTTTTGCTAACAAATACAAAGTGTGAATGAGGCCTATAAGAAATAAACTAATCAGTGAGTAACAGGGACCTTAGATCAGGTGAAAGATCTGAATCGTAGTGCATGGTGGATTAGAAGGTTGCTTCTCAATGAAGCCTGGGGTAGTAGTTTGCCTCAAACAAGAGTAACCAAGTCACCATCAGTATTTTTGCACAGTGCATGCATGGCCTATCAGGTGATTGAATTCACTGGCATAAACCTAAGGCCCCCTGCCGTGTGCATGGTCCGTGATGACCGGCATGGACGGCCGCGTACTGTCACGCTCCCATTATAAAGTATAGGAGCACGGTCCGCAAAATAAAAAAACAGGACATGTCCTATTTTTTTTGCGGCTCATTTCTACAGCTGGACACTTACCCGTAAATATATGGGAAGGTGTCCGTGGGCCAGAGAAATGCATGGATCAGCATTTTGATCCGTAATTGCGGATCAAAATTCCGGTCGTGTGCATAGAGCCTAAGACCGGGTTTACGCACGTGACGGAAAATGGAGTGCAATGTAACTGAATGGCATAACACGGCTACTGGACTGTATGGAGCGCGCTGCCATTTATGAGGGCCTTGCAAATACTTTGTTCAGTTGTCCCTCAGATTACAGTTTACTTCCTATCAAAGTAGTAGCTAATGCCTGGCAGGTAGTCGATCTGAAATTGGAGTGTAAGCCCAGGTTAATCTCCCCTCGAACTCCCATTTAATACAATCCTCCCCTCCCCCATCACTATGAGCATTGTAGCATGGGTTACTGGGTTTCCTGGAGAATTAAGTCCGTGGAACAGATATTCCTGGACTCGTGCAGCTTTCCATCTTTTTCAGAATTGCAAAGCACCTACCAATTACCAGCTACTGGGTTCTATAGATACCTACAACTCCAGCACGCCCTCCTGGCGGAGCATGGTTCCTTGCAAAACTCCCTCGCTTACTCAAAATTAGAGACTTTGCTCCGGACTGCGATCCAGCTTCTAATCTCCTACAATGAAACAGTCACAAACCCTCTGCTCTGCAGATATCCCAGTATTGTCCAGAGAAGACTGGGAGGACATGGTTGACTTCTTTCTCCCTACAGTGGTCAGTGCTAGAGATACACGAATCCAATATAAATGCATCCATACGGTATATTAGAGAAGATGCAAGCACTGAACAAACTAAAAATAAGCTATCAAAAATGGTGTACGCCTGGTTATACTGCTTTAACCCCTTCACGCAAACTCACGCAACTGTACATGAGGGTTAAGGCGAAGTATGGAGCTCGCTCACGGGCCGAGCTCGCTCCATACACAGCGGGTGACGGCTGTTACACGCAGCAGACACCTCCCTGCAACGACCGGAATCAAAGTTCACTTCACCTTAAATACCAAGATCAATCGCAACTGCGCCATTTAAAGTGTTACATTCAGGGGGCGCCCCCTGCGACACGATCGGCCGGTTATAACGGTTGCTATGGCAGCCTGGGGGCCGAACAAAAGCCCCCAGGTCTGCCATCTTTGTACTCCTTTGAAGCCCTGCCGAGACTGTCAGAATCAGGATATACTGCAATACATTAGTATTGCAGTATATCATGCAAGCGATCAAACGATCGCTGCTTCAAGTCCCCTGGTATCGCCGCGTCCGTAAAAGTCCGATCACAATATAGCATTGTTTAACCCGCTCAGTGAATGCTGTAAAAAAAATAAAATCTATAAATATATATATAAAAAAAAACACGCAAATTGCTGTTTTTTGGTCACCTTAGCGCTCCAAAAAAATGAAATAGAAAATTATCAAAAAGTCGCATATACCCCAAAATGGTATCAGTGAAAATTACAGCTCGCCCCGCAAAACTTAAGCCCTAACATAGCTAAATTGATGGAAAAATAAAAGTTATGGCTCTCAAAATATGGCGACAAACGTTTTTTATTTATTTAGCAAAAGGTTAAAAGTGGTAAAACAAAAATTTGGTATCGCCGTAATCGTATCAACCTGTAGAATAAAGTGAATATGTCGTTTTTAACGCTTGTTGGATGCTGTAAAAACAAAACCCCCCAAAATATGATGTAATCGCTGTTTTTTGCCCATTTCACCCCACAAATAAATTTTTCTTCATCTTCCCAGTACATTATGCAGTACAATAAACGGGGCCATGAAAAACCTACAACTTGTCCTGGAAAAAACAAGCCCTCGTATGGCGAGAACGACTGAAAAATAAAAATAAATTAATGCTTTTGAAAGGTGGGGGAGAAAAAAAACCACAAGTGAAAATTTGAAAAAGTGCTGCGTCCTGAAGGGGTTAAGAATACCTCATAACGAGCTGAAACGTCGCTGCTTTTGGAAATTGGAACAAACCGCTTTGTTCAGCGAGTGCTGCGTGACTCTGGACTTCCTGCGGTATATTTCACTCCAGACAGACGGAGAACGATACGTATTTCTGACAGTGATGCTTGCTGTTAAGCTGAGCTGGGAACATTTCTGCATGTAGTGTGGTCCTGTGAGGAGGTATCCCCCTTCTGGTCAACGGTCCTATTATTTATTAATGCCCACTTTGACTTTCCTATAGTCCTCTCTCACTAGGTACGCCTTTTGGGCGACCTAGACACTTTAATCTCTGGCTCAATTATGACCTTGAAGTCTACCAATATTCTGCCCCCTTGCACTAGTGATCAATCTGTAGAAGTGCTATATCCCCTTTTAAATGCCAGCTCAAAATTTTAAAAGATGTGGTCATCCCTGAGATAATGCCGGCACCATATTAAGTGATACTGACTAGTACGGCCAATCGGTTTTATCGGATACGTGGGAGAGGGCAGCTGCGGGTGCAAGTGTGAGAATCTCCAGATCCCATAGCACTTACCAATTGTACACGGGACAAACATGTTATAGTTACTGTAACCCTTATCCAAACCCCACTCCGTGTAAATCTGTAGGGGTTTATAGGAACGCTGCGGATTTTAAAGCCTGCAGCGTGCCCCATGTGCTGTAAATTTTCACCACAGATTTCATCCTTTGCAATGAGTGAAATCCGCTGCAAAATCCACATGCAGCATGAGTATCTCACTGCAGATTACGACATGTGCCCTGAACAGGAAGGAGGATTAATAAATGACACTGATAACTGAACATGTTCCCCGTGGAGCGCTGCAGAACACATTAGCACCATAACACACGCCATCAATTTTACATCTGATCACTGCACGATCAGTTAAATTGCTTCATTATTTTATTTCTTAACCCTGACATTTGGGGAAAATATTTCAAGCTTGTGAGAAATGACATCCAGTGACAAAAACAAACTTTGACAATTCTTCATCCCACAAGGCAGTCACAATATTTTACAGTAGCCAGTAAGGGCTCAGGCTCATGGCTTTATTATGGCTCTGGGCATGAGCCGTATCTTTAGAACCAAGAAGACGCTTAGAAAAAGCCTTTCCTGATCTGAGAACAGAAGCCGTTCCCGTCCTTGGCACTAAATTACAGCTCCTTTCCAGAAGGCCATAAAACGGTCATGTGCACAGAGCCTTAGGGGGATCATAAAGGGTCCAATACTTCAGTGTGACACGAAGACCAGGACAAGAATTGGACCATATAAGAAAAAAAAAAAAAAAAGAAAGAAGTACGATTATATAAAAGTAAGACATTAAAGCTACAGATTACTATGTGGTAACAGGGGTAGGAATACATTTAGGGAGAGCACGTTATTACGAACACATTGTCAGACTGTGATTAAAGGGGCCGCAACAACAATTTTTACATAATGCTACTGACAGCACAATTACAGGAGATTTATCCATATAAACCAGACTGACAAACGGTGAGGAGACGCCCCTACGCTTTGGGGGGACCGGTGAGGAGACGCCCCTACGCTTTGGGGGGGGGGCGGACACGGGACCGGTGAGGAGACGCCCCTGCGCATTGGGGGACACGGGACCGGTGAGGAGACGCCCCTGCGCATTGGGGGACACGGGACCGGTGAGGAGACGCCCCTACGCATTGGGGGACACGGGACCGGTGAGGAGACGCCCCTACGCATTGGGGGACACGGGACCGGTGAGGAGACGCCCCTACGCATTGGGGGACACGGGACCGGTGAGGAGACGCCCCTACGCATTGGGGGACACGGGACCGGTGAGGAGACGCCCCTACCTATTGGGGGACACGGGACCGGTGAGGAGACGCCCCTACCTATTGGGGGACACGGGACCGGTGAGGAGACGCCCCTACCTATTGGGGGACACGGGACCGGTGAGGAGACGCTCCTACGTATTGGGGGACACGGGACCGGTGAGGAGACGCTCCTACGTATTGGGGGACACGGGACCGGTGAGGAGACGCTCCTACGTATTGGGGGACACGGGACCGGTGAGGAGACGCTCCTACGTATTGGGGGACACGGGACCGGTGAGGAGACGCTCCTACGTATTGGGGGACACGGGACCGGTGAGGAGACGCTCCTACGTATTGGGGGACACGGGACCGGTGAGGAGACGCTCCTACGTATTGGGGGACACGGGACCGGTGAGGAGACGCTCCTACGTATTGGGGGACACGGGACCGGTGAGGAGACGCTCCTACGTATTGGGGGACACGGGACCGGTGAGGAGACGCTCCTACGTATTGGGGGACACGGGACCGGTGAGGAGACGCTCCTACGTATTGGGGGACACGGGACCGGTGAGGAGACGCTCCTACGTATTGGGGGACACGGGACCGGTGAGGAGACGCTCCTACGTATTGGGGGACACGGGACCGGTGAGGAGACGCTCCTACGTATTGGGGGACACGGGACCGGTGAGGAGACGCTCCTACGTATTGGGGGACACGGGACCGGTGAGGAGACGCTCCTACGTATTGGGGGACACGGGACCGGTGAGGAGACGCTCCTACGTATTGGGGGACACGGGACCGGTGAGGAGACGCTCCTACGTATTGGGGGACACGGGACCGGTGAGGAGACGCTCCTACGTATTGGGGGACACGGGACCGGTGAGGAGACGCTCCTACGTATTGGGGGACACGGGACCGGTGAGGAGACGTTACATTAATAAGTCATAGATAATTTACACATTAATCTTCAGCTTTTACTTCAGGGATTTAATAAGACAATTTATACCAATGACTCCATAGAGGAATGACCTTAACAGAGGAGTCAGCAGGAAGAGTCTGTATGTGAGGAGTATGTGGCATGTGACGGAAGGACAATGCCTCCTCTAGCCGGGAAGGCCGGACATTGACCACTTACATTTCTGAAGTCCAGTGTTCATCTGCGGCTGAGGGAGAAGCTGGAAGGCGAGGTCCCCTGGTCCTGGCTAACAGGCCAACATGGCAGAGCTGCACTAACACCGCATGGGGGGTCACCACTCTCCTCCTCGCACTGTACATGGAGAGAAAGCACAGGTCAGACCGGGGGCAGCAACACAGCACTAGACAGACTGCGGGGCGTAGCCACAGGAGGGCCGCGCTGCAGCCAATGTGCGTCCGGGCCCACCCAACCAGCACCGGGGAAACAATGAGGACACTCCGAGCACTCAAGCAGCCGGTGAGCGGGAGGAGGGACGACGACAAGGCCCCGGAGGAGGCTGCGCTCACTTACCAGGGCTGGATCGGATGATCAATGGCAGAGATCAGCCCCGTCCTCCTAGTGCCTGCTGATTTGCCGATTACTATTTGGTGAATCAGCAGGCACTGAGAGAAGGGGCTGAACTCTCCTCATTGGTCCGCCCGGCACAAGTGACGTCAGCCCGCATTAACGCACTGCGTCATTTCGTCATACGCAATCCAAACTGAGGCGCTCTCCCGCCCACCGCCATTTCAGTGAGAGGGAGGAGTTCGGTACATTCAGCTGTTATGGTGGTAGAAGTCAATGTGGTCCTTCCACAGCAGCTGAAGCCTCGCCTTCTCTCCCTCCTCCTCCTCCTCATCCAGCTGCGGCTTATCCCCGCCGCACTCTTATCACACACTTTATGGCACAATGTTAGGGAAATTAAAGAGACACTGAATAAAACGTGTTTTTTCCCCCTGCAGTTGTAATCTATTGTTCCCTGTTATCAGCCACTTCAGTTTGAGGCTACACTGACTGGCGTTCTTCAATGAGGTTGTCTTTTCCTATGATTCTGAGAACCATCTCTATATGACAGTTTCTGCTCTTTCATTGAATTATGAATTCCTATTTTATTGGCTTTGCTGACATTTATACAAAATTTTCCCCCAAATATGGACATGTCATGTGGCCAAACACCGCTAGAAGTGGCGCCATTACTGTAGATGAATTGTTGATGCCGAGGCATTGCCATATCTTGAAAATGTGATGGATGCCGGTTATTACTTTATTCCTGTAATGAAGACTCTTCAGACGTGTCAGATTTGCATCTGAAAAACTCCATGGAAGAAATCCACAGTAGACAATAGGATTGCTGTGGCAGATGTGCAGTTCGATGCCGCAGATCCACCACATTCAGCGGAACTAATCCAGCGACTTTTTCTATCAGAATCCCCGACTATAAGGAGCATGTTACTGATTTTCACAGATTTTTTTTGTTCCTGCTCCATGTGAACTGAGATACAAAAACCCATTCACATGCACTGGTTGCAGAATGTCAGCGGAGTAGATGAGGATTCAGCATCCGCACCAAAATCCTCTTCAAATCTTTTTCTGACCCCTTGAGTCTAATGCAAGAAAGCGCTCCTAGTCTGTAGAAGAACACAGCGCTAGTGACATATTCCTGACAGATCAGAGACCATGGACTAATGGGAGTACAGTGGCCTGGGGCTCCAACATACAATGGCCTTTCCTGGGCCATTATAAAGTAAGGCCACAGGGAGGGCCCTGTTCACATCAGCGTTGCCCTTCCGTTGAGTCCCTGCGGAGATTTCCGTCGGGTTAACCTCTCAACAGAAAGCACAGCTCAAAAAAACGGCCACAAATAAACGCATCCAAAAAGTGTTTGATGCATAAAACACGGCTGAAAATCAGAGCATGTTTTCCCTTGAAAACTGCTCCATATTTTACAGCCGTTTTGCGTGTGAACATACCCTCAAGGGGGTTTTACACTGGGCGATCGGGCAGACAAGCGTTCATAGAATGCTCGCTGACCATAATTGCCCTGTGTAAACAGGGCAGCGATCAGCAGGTGAACGAGCAAATGCTCGTTCACCTGCTGATCGCATCATTTAAAAAAAAATATATATATATATTATCGTTGTCGACCGCACATACCTCTGTGTAAACAGGGAGACGCGCTGCCGACATGATAATAATGGATGGGGACGAGTGCTCAGAGTAACGACCGCTCGTCCCCATCCATAGCTCCGTGTGACAGGAGCAAACGATCGGCTTGCTGCACCGGCCGCTGTAAAAGGGCCTTTAGTGTATAGCAGCCTCCCTGCAGTAGTGTTATATAGCATGTACTGCCCCATCGTCTGTTCTGCCTTCCACCTGTACTACATGTACTGTACTGAACTCTACCCGAGCTACATGCACTGTACTAACCTCTAATCGTGCTACCGGTACTGCGCTCTACCTGTACTATATACAGACTGTACAGCCCTACCTGTACTGTTCTCTACCTGTACTACATTTCCTGTACTGCCTGTAAAATATATATATTATACTGTACTGCCCTCTACCTGTACTACATGTACGGTACTGTTCCCTACCTCTGTACTACATGTACTGTACTGCCCTACCTGTATAATGTATAATATATATATATATATATATATATATATATATATATATATATATATACATACACTGTACTACCCTCCACCTGTGCCTCATGTACTGTACTGCCCTACCTGTACTATATATACCGTACTGCCCTCTACCTGAGCTACATGTACTGTACTGCTCCCTACCTATGTACTACAGGTACTGTCCTCCACCTGTACTACATGGACTGTACTGCTCCCTACCTCTGTACTACATGTACTGTTCTCTACCTGTGCTACATGGACTGTACTGCTCTATACCTGTACTACATGGACTGTACTGCTCCCTACCTGTATTACATGGACTGTGCTGCTCCCTACCTCTGTACTACATGTACTGTACTGCTCTCTTCCTGTACTACATGTCCTGTACTGCTCCCTACCTGTACTACATGTCCTGTACTGCTCCCTACCTCTGTACTACATGTTCAGTACTGCTCTCTACCTGTACTACATGGACTGTACTGCCCTCTACCTGTACTACATGTACTGTGCTGCTCTCTACCTGTTCTACATGGACTGTACTGCTCTCTACCTGTACTACATGGACTGTACTGCTCCCTACCTCTGTACTACATGGACTGTACTGCTCTCTACCTTTACTACATGGACTGTACTGCTCCCTACCTCTGTACTACATGTACTGTACTGCTCTCTACCTGTTCTACATGGACTGTACTGCTCTATACCTGTACTACATGGACTGTACTGCTCCCTACCTCTGTACTACATGTACTGTACTGCTCTCTACCTGTTCTACATGGACTGTACTGCTCTCTACCTGTACTACATGGTCTGTACTGCTCCCTACCTCTGTACTACATGCATTGTACTGCTCTCTACCTGTACTACATGGACTGTACTGCTCCCTACCTCTGTACTACATGCACTGTTCTCTACCTGTGCTACATGGACTGTACTGCTCTATACCTGTACTACATGGACTGTACTGCTCTATACCTGTACTACATGGACTGTACTGCTCCCTACCTGTATTACATGGACTGTGCTGCTCCCTACCTCTGTACTACATGGACTGTACTGCTCTCTTCCTGTACTACATGTACTGTACTGCCCTCTACCTGTACTACATGTCCTGTACTGCTCCCTACCTCTGTACTACATGTTCAGTACTGCTCTCTACCTGTATTACATGTACTGTACTGCCCTCTACCTGTACTACATGTCCTGTACTGCTCCCTACCTCTGTACTACATGTTCAGTACTGCTCTCTACCTGTACTACATGGACTGTACTGCCCTCTACCTGTACTACATGTACTGTGCTGCTCTCTACCTGTTCTACATGGACTGTACTGTTCTCTACCTGTACTACATGGACTGTACTGCTCCCTACCTCTGTACTACATGTACTGTACTGCTCTCTACCTTTACTACATGGACTGTACTGCTCCCTACCTCTGTACTACATGTACTGTACTGCTCTCTACCTGTTCTACATGGACTGTACTGCTCTCTACCTGTACTACATGGACTGTACTGCTCCCTACCTCTGTACTACATGCACTGTACAGCTCTCTACCTGTACTACATGGACTGTACTGCTCCCTACCTGTACTACATGGACTGTACTGCTCCCTACCTCTGTACTACATGTACTGTACTGCGCTCTACCTGTACTACATAGACTGTACTGCTCTCTACCTGTACTACATGGACTGTACTGCTCCCTACCTCTGTACTACATGTACTGTACTGCTCTCTACCTGTACTACATGGACTGTACTGCTCTCTACCTGTACTACATGGACTGTACTGCTCCCTACCTCTGTACTACATGCACTGTACTGCTCTATACCTGTACTACATGGACTGTACTGCTCCCTACCTCTGTACTACATGTACTGTACTGCTCTCTACCTGTTCTACATGGACTGTACTGCTCCCTACCTCTACTACATGCACTGTACTGCTCTCTACCTGTACTACATGGACTGTACTGCTCCCTACCTGTACTACATGGACTGTACTGCTCCCTACCTCTGTACTACATGGACTGTACTGCTCCCTACCTCTGTACTATATGTACTGCTCTCTACCTGTACTACATGGACTGTACTGCTCTCTACCTGTACTACATGGACTGTACTGCTCCCTACCTCTGTACTACATGCACTGTACTGCTCTCTACCTGTTCTACATGGACTGTACTGCTCTCTACCTGTACTACATGGTCTGTACTGCTCCCTACCTCTGTACTACATGCACTGTACTGCTCTCTACCTGTAGTACATGTACTGTACTGCTCTCTACCTGTACTACATGTACTGTACTGCTCCCTACCTGTACTACATGGACTGTACTGCTCCCTACCTCTGTACTACATGTACTGCTCTCTACCTGTACTACATGGACTGTACTGCTCCCTACCTCTGTACTACATGCACTGTACTGCTCTCTACCTGTGCTACATGGACTGTACTGCTCTATACCTGTACTACATGGACTGTACTGCTCTATACCTGTACTACATGGACTGTACTGCTCTATACCTGTACTACATGGACTGTACTGCTCCCTACCTCTGTACTATATGTACAGTACTGCCCTCTACCTGTACTACATGGACTGTACTGCCCTCTACCAGTACTACGTGAACTGTACTGCTCCCTACCTCTGTACTACATGTACTGTGCTGCTCTCTACCTGTACTACATGGACTGTACTGCCTCTACCTGTATTACATGGACTGTGCTGCTCCCTACCTCTGTACTACATGTACTGCACTGCTCTCTTCCTGTACTACATGTACTGTACTGCCCTCTACCTGTACTACATGTCCTGTACTGCTCCCTACCTCTGTACTACATGTTCAGTACTGCTCTCTACCTGTACTACATGGACTGTACTGCCCTCTACCTGTACTACATGTACTGTGCTGCTCTCTACCTGTTCTACATGGACTGTACTGCTCTCTACCTGTACTACATGGACTGTACTGCTCCCTACCTCTGTACTACATGTACTGTACTGCTCTCTACCTTTACTACATGGACTGTACTGCTCCCTACCTCTGTACTACATGTACTGTACTGCTCTCTACCTGTACTACATGGACTGTACTGCTCCCTACCTCTGTACTACATGTACTGTACTGCTCTCTACCTTTACTACATGGACTGTACTGCTCCCTACCTCTGTACTACATGTACTGTACTGCTCTCTACCTGTTCTACATGGACTGTACTGCTCCCTACCTCTGTACTACATGCACTGTACTGCTCTCTACCTGTACTACATGGACTGTACTGCTCCCTACCTGTACTACATGGACTGTACTGCTCCCTACCTCTGTACTACATGTACTGTACTGCGCTCTACCTGTACTACATGGACTGTACTGCTCTCTACCTGTACTACATGGACTGTACTGCTCCCTACCTCTGTACTACATGTACTGTACTGCTCTCTACCTGTACTACATGGACTGTACTGCTCTCTACCTGTACTACATGGACTGTACTGCTCCCTACCTCTGTACTACATGCACTGTACTGCTCTCTACCTGTGCTACATGGCCTGTACTGCTCCCTACCTCTGTACTACATGGCCTGTACTGCTCCCTACCTCTGTACTACATGTACTGTACTGCTCTATACCTGTACTACATGGACTGTACTGCTCCCTACCTCTGTACTACATGTACTGTACTGCTCTCTACCTGTTCTACATGGACTGTACTGCTCTCTACCTGTACTACATGGTCTGTACTGCTCCCTACCTCTGTACTACATACACTGTACTGCTCTCTACCTGTACTACATGGACTGTACTGCTCCCTACCTCTGTACTACATGTACTGTACTGCTCTCTACCTGTACTACATGTACTGTACTGCTCTCTACCTGTTCTACATGGACTGTACTGCTCTCTACCTGTTCTACATGGACTGTACTGCTCTCTACCTGTACTACATGGTCTGTACTGCTCCCTACCTCTGTACTACATGCACTGTACTGCTCTCTACCTGTACTACAGGGACTGTACTGCTCCCTACCTGTACTACATGGACTGTACTGCTCCCTACCTCTGTACTACATGTACTGTACTGCTCTCTACCTGTACTACATGGACTGTACTGCTCCCTACCTGTACTACATGGACTGTACTGCTCCCTACCTCTGTACTACATGTTCTGTACTGCTCTCTACCTGTACTACATGGACTGTACTGCTCCCTACCTCTGTACTACATGCACTGTACTGCTCTCTACCTGTGCTACATGGACTGTACTGCTCTATACCTGTACTACATGGACTGTACTGCTCTATACCTGTACTACATGGACTGTACTGCTCTATACCTGTACTACATGGACTGTACTGCTCCCTACCTCTGTACTATATGTACAGTACTGCCCTCTACCTGTACTACATGGACTGTACTGCCCTCTACCAGTACTACATGAACTGTACTGCTCCCTACCTCTGTACTACATGTACTGTACTGCTCTCTACCTGTACTACATGGACTGTACTGCTCCCTACCTCTGTACTACATGCACTGTACTGCTCTCTACCTGTACTACATGGACTGTACTGCTCCCTACCTGTACTACATGGACTATACTGCTCCCTACCTCTGTACTACATGTACTGTGCTCTACCTGTACTACATGGACTGTACTGCCCTCTACCTGTACTACATGTACTGTGCTGCTCTCTACCTGTTCTACATGGACTGTACTGCTCTCTACCTGTACTACATGGACTGTACTGCTCCCTACCTCTGTACTACATGGACTGTACTGCTCTCTACCTGTACTATATGTACTGTACTGCGCTACCTGTACTACATGGACTGTACTGCGCTACCTGTACTACATGGACTGTACTGCTCTCTACCTGTACTACATGGACTGTACTGCTCTCTACCTGTACTACATGTACTGTACTGCCCTCTACCTGTACTACGTATACTGTACTGCCCTCTACCTATACTACATGTACGGTACTGTTCCCTACCTCTGTACTACATGTACTGTACTGCCCTACCTGTATAATTATATATATATATATATATATACATACACTGTACTACCCTCTACCTGTGCCTCATGTACTGTACTGCCCTACCTGTACTATATATACCGTACTGCCCTCTACCTGTGCTACATGTACTGTACTGCTCCCTACCTATGTACTACAAGTACTGTCCTCCACCTGTACTACATGGACTGTACTGCTCCCTACCTCTGTACTACATGTACTGTTCTCTACCTGTGCTACATGGACTGTACTGCTCTATACTTGTACTACATGGACTGTACTGCTCTATACCTGTACTACATGTACTGTACTGCTCCCTACCTCTGTACTACATGTACTGTGCTGCTCTCTACCTGTACTACATGGACTGTACTGACCTCTACCTGTATTACATGGACTGTGCTGCTCCCTACCTCTGTACTACATGTACTGCACTGCTCTCTTCCTGTACTACATGTACTGTACTGCCCTCTACCTGTACTACATGTCCTGTACTGCTCCCTACCTCTGTACTATATGTACTGTACTGCTCTCTACCTGTGCTACATGGACTGTACTGCCCTCCACCTGTACTACATGGACTGTACTGCCCTCCACCTGTACTACATGGACTGTACTGCCCTCCACCTGTACTACATGAACTGTACTGCTCCCTACCGCTGTACTACATGGACTGTACTGCTCTCTACCCGTACTACATGGACTGTACTGCCCTCCACCTGTACTACATGGACTGTACTGCTCTCTACCTGTACTACATGGACTGTACTGCTCTCTACCTGTACTACATGGACTGTACTGCTCTCTACCTGTACTACATGGACTGTACTGCTCTCTACCTGTACTACATGGACTGTACTGCTCCCTACCTGTACTACATGGACTATACTGCTCCCTACCTCTGTACTACATGTACTGTACTGCGCTCTACCTGTACTACATGGACTGTACTGCCCTCTACCTGTACTACATGTACTGTGCTGCTCTCTACCTGTTCTACATGGACTGTACTGCTCTCTACCTGTACTACATGGACTGTACTGCTCCCTACCTCTGTACTACATGGACTGTACTGCTCTCTACCTGTACTATATGTACTGTACTGCGCTACCTGTACTACATGGACTGTACTGCGCTACCTGTACTACATGGACTGTACTGCTCTCTACCTGTACTACATGGACTGTACTGCTCTCTACCTGTACTACATGTACTGTAATGCCCTCTACCTGTACTACGTATACTGTACTGCCCTCTACCTATACTACATGTACGGTACTGTTCCCTACCTCTGTACTACATGTACTGTACTGCCCTACCTGTATAATTATATATATATATATATATATACATACACTGTACTACCCTCTACCTGTGCCTCATGTACTGTACTGGTCTCTACCTGTACTACATGTACTGTACTGCCCTACCTGTACTATATATACCGTACTGCCCTCTACCTGTGCTACATGTACTGTACTGCTCCCTACCTATGTACTACAAGTACTGTGCTCCACCTGTACTACATGGACTGTACTGCTCCCTACCTCTGTACTACATGTACTGTTCTCTACCTGTGCTACATGGACTGTACTGCTCTATACTTGTACTACATGGACTGTACTGCTCTATACCTGTACTACATGTACTGTACTACTCCCTACCTCTGTACTACATGTACTGTGCTGCTCTCTACCTGTACTACATGGACTGTACTGACCTCTACCTGTATTACATGGACTGTGCTGCTCCCTACCTCTGTACTACATGTACTGTTCTCTACCTGTGCTACATGGACTGTACTGCTCTATACTTGTACTACATGGACTGTACTGCTCTATACCTGTACTACATGTACTGTACTACTCCCTACCTCTGTACTACATGTACTGTGCTGCTCTCTACCTGTACTACATGTACTGTACTGCCCTCTACCTGTACTACATGTCCTGTACTGCTCCCTACCTCTGTACTACATGTTTAGTACTGCTCTCTACCTGTACTACATGGACTGTACTGCCCTCTACCTGTACTACATGTACTGTGCTGCTCTCTACCTGTTCTACATGGACTGTACTGCTCCCTACCTCTGTACTACATGTACTGTACTGCCCTCTACCTGTACTACATGTCCTGTACTGCTCCCTACCTCTGTACTATATGTACTGTACTGCTCTCTACCTGTGCTACATGGACTGTACTGCCCTCCACCTGTACTACATGGACTGTACTGCCCTCCACCTGTACTACATGAACTGTACTGCTCCCTACCGCTGTACTACATGGACTGTACTGCTCTCTACCTGTACTACATGGACTGTACTGCTCTCTGCCTGTACTACATGGACTGTACTGTTCTCTACCTGTACTACATGGACTGTACTGCTCTCTACCTCTACTACATGGACTGTACTGCTCTCTACCTGTACTACATGGACTGTACTGCTCTCTACCTGTACTACATGGACTGTATTGCGCTACCTGTACTACATGGACTGTACTGCTCCCTACCGCTGTAATACATGGACTGTACTGCTCTCTACCTGTACTACATGGACTGTACTGCTCTCTACCCGTACTACATGGACTGTACTGCTCTCTACCCGTACTACATGGACTGTACTGCTCTCTACCCGTACTACATGGACTGTACTGCTCTCTACCCGTACTACATGGACTGTACTGCCCTCCACCTGTACTACATGGACTGTACTGCTCTCTACCTGTACTACATGGACTGTACTGCTCTCTACCTGTACTACATGGACTGTACTGCTCTCTACCTGTACTACATGGACTGTACTGCTCTCTACCTGTACTACATGGACTGTACTGCTCCCTACCTGTACTACATGGACTATACTGCTCCCTACCTCTGTACTACATGTACTGTACTGCGCTCTACCTGTACTACATGGACTGTACTGCCCTCTACCTGTACTACATGTACTGTGCTGCTCTCTACCTGTTCTACATGGACTGTACTGCTCTCTACCTGTACTACATGGACTGTACTGCTCCCTACCTCTGTACTACATGGACTGTACTGCTCTCTACCTGTACTATATGTACTGTACTGCGCTACCTGTACTACATGGACTGTACTGCGCTACCTGTACTACATGGACTGTACTGCTCTCTACCTGTACTACATGGACTGTACTGCTCTCTACCTGTACTACATGTACTGTAATGCCCTCTACCTGTACTACGTATACTGTACTGCCCTCTACCTATACTACATGTACGGTACTGTTCCCTACCTCTGTACTACATGTACTGTACTGCCCTACCTGTATAATTATATATATATATATATATATATATATATATATATACATACACTGTACTACCCTCTACCTGTGCCTCATGTACTGTACTGTTCTCTACCTGTGCTACATGGACTGTACTGCTCTATACTTGTACTACATGGACTGTACTGCTCTATACCTGTACTACATGTACTGTACTGCTCCCTACCTCTGTACTACATGTACTGTGCTGCTCTCTACCTGTACTACATGGACTGTACTGACCTCTACCTGTATTACATGGACTGTGCTGCTCCCTACCTCTGTACTACATGTACTGTACTGCTCTCTTCCTGTACTACATGTACTGTACTGCCCTCTACCTGTACTACATGTCCTGTACTGCTCCCTACCTCTGTACTACATGTTCAGTACTGCTCTCTACCTGTACTACATGGACTGTACTGCCCTCTACCTGTACTACATGTACTGTGCTGCTCTCTACCTGTTCTACATGGACTGTACTGCTCCCTACCTCTGTACTACATGTACTGTACTGCCCTCTACCTGTACTACATGTCCTGTACTGCTCCCTACCTCTGTACTATATGTACTGTACTGCTCTCTACCTGTGCTACATGGACTGTACTGCCCTCCACCTGTACTACATGGACTGTACTGCCCTCCACCTGTACTACATGAACTGTACTGCTCCCTACCGCTGTACTACATGGACTGTACTGCTCTCTACCTGTACTACATGGACTGTACTGCTCTCTGCCTGTACTACATGGACTGTACTGTTCTCTACCTGTACTACATGGACTGTACTGCTCTCTACCTCTACTACATGGACTGTACTGCTCTCTACCTGTACTACATGGACTGTACTGCTCTCTACCTGTACTACATGGACTGTATTGCGCTACCTGTACTACATGGACTGTACTGCTCCCTACCGCTGTAATACATGGACTGTACTGCTCTCTACCTGTACTACATGGACTGTACTGCTCTCTACCTGTACTACATGGACTGTACTGCTCTCTACCCGTACTACATGGACTGTACTGCTCTCTACCCGTACTACATGGACTGTACTGCCCTCCACCTGTACTACATGGACTGTACTGCTCTCTACCTGTACTACATGGACTGTACTGCTCTCTACCTGTACTACATGGACTGTACTGCTCTACCTGTACTACATGTACTGTACTGCTCTCTACCTGTACTACATGTACTGTACTGCCCTACCTGTATTAAATGTACTGTACTGCTCTCTCCCTGTACTACATATACTGTAGTTTCTAATATCAGAACACTATTAATGCTAAAAATGTTTGCCTTCCTGTGTTAATCATGCAACACACAATAGGTTTCTAGAGGCAACCAGCAAAAAAAAAAAAAAAAAAAATTATAAGGACTACCTACCTGTTTGCTTCATAGGTATGGTCTTAAGGCCCATTTCCATGGACCAATGATCAGACAAAGCGTTCATATGTACACAGGGCAACGATCAGCCGATAAATGGTGAAGCACTCGTTGATCGGCTGATCGCATCTTGTATGCAGCAATAAATGTTATCGTTATCGGCAGCAAATCCCTCTGTGTAAACAGGGAGATGTGCTGCCGACATGATGCAAATGCATGGGGACAAGCGAACATAGTAACAATCGCTCATCCCCACATAAAACCAATCATTGCTCCTTGTTAAAAGAGAAAACGTGTGCCAATCAACGAGCGGTCTTGTTGATCGGCGCTCGATTTCAGGGCCCATATTGGCCAGTGTAAATGGACCTTTACAGGGAGAAATCATCAATGAGCATTTGTTGAATCGATGCATTATTTCCTTCATTATAACTATTTATACCTACTGACCAGAATGGTAAGTTTCCACACATATTTATACATGAACAATATAGTCAACGATATACAATTTTCTTTAGAATAAAATTTCTGACTTGTTCACAATACAAGAGCAGACAACACACGCAAGATTTCTCACCTTAAAATGAATGGAAGTAATGGAAACCACCACATAAAAGAACGCAGCAATCTCTGTATGAGTGCCTGCACACGTAGCGGCCATGCAGCGGTATATAGTGTGTGAAGTGATGGTTCCAAAGTGCTTCACATGTACAAGCCACGCCATTAAAAAAAACGCATCGCAAGACAACAATCTGCGGTAAAACCGCAAGCGGTTTTGATGCGTGTTGCTCGGCCGGGTGGCACACTACTACCGCAACATGTAAGGGCGTCCTAGCTTACATTCATTTAAATGGGGAAAGACCGCACAATGTGTGTCCTACCCATCCATTGAGAACGGTAATAAAAGTAGACCTACAATTAGTGTTTTATGTCCTAACCTATCAATAAACCATAAAATATTGTGGTAGGAACCCATTTAAACGTCAAAGTCTTCACCTTTCTCCAAATATATTGTAGATTTCTTTATTTCAACAATGATAGAACCGATGTATGCTGGACTATTAAATATTCTAGATTGTTGGATAGCCATATGTAGGTATATAAAATGAAGTCGTAAGTTTACGTATACACAATCAATTTTGATCAACTATAAACTTTAGTTTTATCATTGATCTTTTAATGCACTGAGACTAGGCAAAAAAATGTCATGATTGCTGGCAAACAAACAAATTGCTTCTTTTGAAGAATACATTGCTGCACAGATGCACTATATGGTGGCGCACAGATGCACTATATGGTGGCGCACAGATGCACTATATGGTGGCGCACAGATGCACTATATGGTGGCGCACAGGCTGCCAGTGGTTCTGTAATACGGAGCTCCATGTTCCTACAAAGAGCATTATGTGCATAAGCCTTAGATTTTTTTCTTTAAGTATATCTGTAATAGAGTTTGACCTTATAGAGACTCTGTCACCACAATAAAAGTGGCCTATATTGTACATGATGTGATCGGCGCTGTGATGTAGATTACAGCAGTGTTTTTTATTTAGAAAAACGATCATTTTTGACGGAGTTATGACCTATATTAGCTTTATGCGAATGAGTTACTTAACAGTGGTGCACAGGGCATGTACGTTGCGTGCATTTACGCAGAGTATCCGCCCCGTGTGAACTCAGCCTAATTGTTTGAACGACAATAGTTATATTTTCATAATTTAAAAAAAACAGAATCTAAATAAAAGTTTTTTTTCTGTAGAATTTATGGCAATGTTTTTAAGAACAAAACTCAGGAATGATATGCTCTGTTCACATCTGCGTCAGAGGCTCCGTAAGGTGACTCTGTTGCAGATTTTGTTATATTTGACAGGACAAATAGCATGACATACAGTGGTATTCTTCACGTCAAAACGAAGGACACCAAAACTGAACCCGATGGACCCCATTATAAGTCAATGGTATCTGTCGGACGACGGTTCCGACACTCCGTCAATTTAGTTTTTCTGCTTCTATGATGGAGCAGAACAACGAAATAGATGACACAGGTGTGAACTCAGCCTTACAAAAGTGGAACTTTCTATTTGAATTTAGGCCTCATTCACATCTGAGTTAGGGGCCTCAAGAATACCGGAGACATTAGCGCAGCATGCTGCACTATGGTATCTGATAAAACCACGAACACCCCAACGGAGAGCCGACAGAACCCATTAAAGTAAATGGGTTTCGCTGGCCACCGGTAGTGCCCATGGTGCAATGGAACGTTGCTTTCGGAATTGCCTTGCTCTGCTCATCTGCCAGCTCAGAACGATGGAATGACATGACACAGGTGTGAACCCAGCCTTAGGGCTTATTTAGACGAACGTGTAATACGTCCGTGCAACGCGCGTGATTTTCACGAGTCTCGCACGGACCTATGTTAGTCAGCTACTCATTGGAAATGGGCTTACAAAATTGTACTGAAAGTTAATTACCTAACATACAGAAATGTGAGTAAAGGCCATTTACACGTAGTAACCATCGTTTACCATTCAATCCATTCTGAGTGTTAGTAACAATTATTTCCCATTGTAATTTACTAGTTGCCAGAGGGTTTCCCTTAGGGTATGTTCACACGGCCAAATTTCAGACGTATACGAGGCGTATTATGCCTCGTTTTACGTCTGAAAATACGGCTCCAATACGTCGGCAAACATCTGCCCATTCATTTGAATGGGTTTGCCGACGTACTGTGCAGACGACCTGTTATTTACGCGTCGTCGTTTGACAGCTGTCAAACGACGACTCGTAAAAATACAGCCTCGTCAAAAGAAGTGCAGGACACTTCTTTCAGACGTTTTTGGAGCTGTTTTCTCATAGACTCCAATGAAAACAGCTCCAAAAACGGACGTAAAAAACGCCGCGAAAAATGCGAGTTGGTAAAAAAACGTCTGAAAAGCAGGGTCTGTTTTCCCTTGAAAACAGCTCTGGATTTTCAGACGTTTTGGTTGACTAGGTGTGAACATACCCTTAGGGTTTATTAGTTGCCCTCACCGCAAAAAACACAATATTTTTGCATGTCACATTAATATGGCAGCAATTCTTTTCAAGTGAATATGACCGATTGGGATTATTTACACAAAGCGATCACGTCGTTCTATACAGACCAACCCTATACATACACTCCTCAACAATGAAAATGCAACACCAAGAAAGGCAAGTAGTAAGGTTATGCAAATCGGGCCAGCAGCAGGTGTCGCTAAGATCTGCAAATGATCACATTTTCCAGCACCTAGCTCCAATCTGCGGAATGTGGGAGACGCAGAAAAGCTAGATTGAAAGAAAAGTTTTTTAGCCACATGAAACCTCAAAAATCAGATCAAGTGGTATGGGATGATTATGCGATGCCTCCTGTTTCTCGACGTGCCATTTATCGCAAATTTAGAAGAACAGAATCCTTGAACTGAGAGACCTTGGTTTATCACTCCGGCAGATCGCTACGCGCCTAGGCCGAGATGTCAGCACTGTTCAGCGTTGCATGCCCCGGAGGTTTGGAGAAAAACGAACGGGAATGAAAGCAAGAAGAGCACAGAGGCGAACATCTGCATGGACGGATCATCTGATTGGAAGAATGGCGCGTAGTGATCCATTCTGTACTGCAAGTGAAATTGGACGTCACATCCCAAGCCTAGGGCGGAAACCTGTGTCAAAACACAACATCAGAAGGCATTAGCACTACATTGGGCTATGAGCCAGAGGTCTGGCTACAGGTGTTCCATTGACCACACGCCACGGCTCTCACAGGCTATCATGGTGCACAGCGAGACGACAATGGGAGGCTGGAATGGAGCTCTATCCTCTTCAGCGGTGTGTCCCGCTTTTGTCTCGGACGCATTGATAGCCGGATATTGGTCTGGAGACCACGTGGGCAACGCCAAGAAAAGGCCTTCACAAGGAAACGTCACACCAGTCTCACTCCCGGGATTGTCTGGGGTGGCATAATCTACGGTAGCCGAACCCCTCTAGTCTTCATTTCAGGTACACTAGCAGCTCAGCGTTACATTGATTTGAACCAGTGGTAAGGCCATTTCTCCAAAGTGTCCCAGAAGCCGTTTTTCAACAGGACAACGCCATGCCGCATGTTGCTTGTGCTACTGTGAGCAGCCTGCATGGCCTAAACGTTCTACCATGGCCTGCAGCCTCTCCAGACTTGTCTCCCATCGAGCACATCTGGGACGTCATTGGTTGGCAATTGCAAAGGGAGCTGCCAGCAGCCAATCTTGATGATTTGCGTGCCCAAGTGCATTCAGCATGGCATAACATTCCTCAGACATTAATAACCTCATTGATAGTATGCCAAGGCATGTAAGTGCGTGTATTTCTGCGTGTGGCGCTCATGCTCGATACTGAATAAGTGAAGATGTTTGGAATATTTTGTTTCCATTTTTCCCTTTTAATTTGCATATCATTAACATATCTATTAATCCTGTGATTTCCACAATTCCAAAACTTTTCCTTCTTGATGTTGCATTTCATTGTTGAGGAGTGTATATACATAGGACGTAGCCTTGGTAACTACAATGAAAATATTCATTGTTTACAGCTGTATTAAGAAAATAGAAAAAAGGGTTTATATTACAAAGTGATTGATTATTTTATGACTAAACGGCTTTATTTATATAAAAGGTTTACATTTCCTAAAGAATGACATGGTATTATGCAGAATATCCACCTACAGCCTGCCTGTTCATCACTTGTTAATGTTCCTCAGTGCATGAGAAGGGTCTCTGGTCAGCATTTGAAAAGAACATTGAGCTTGTTGTCAGAACTCCCCGACACACTGGCAGAGGATCACCGAGTGCTGCATTGACAGAAAAAAGGGGTTAATTCATGTGGCAGAGCGCTATATCTGCTTGATCATTGTATAATTCAGTATGGCAGAGTTTCCTTGACTGAATGAGCTCCAATTCGCAATAATCTTTTTAAGAAATTCTTTTGAATGTCAAGGCTCGTGGTACATGGTGACCGTAAATCACAGTAGATCATAGCATAATCACAGTGGAGATATAACTGCAATTATTTCATATGGAGAAAATTGGCAACTATTACAAACATTTTTATAGGATTAAACCATAAATTTACCACAATGATATTGTGAAGAACCTGCCACCGGACCCTTATAATGATATGTTTCCACAGGTCAGATACAATGCGCAAAAGTGCGTGGCGTATCCGGCCTAGAACATGCAGGTAATTTCACCCGGAAAAACGCACCAAATTGTGGCGCAATTTTTCAGGCAGAAACCAGCACTAAAAAAAAAAAAAAAGACTATACTTACCTCCGGCCGCTCTCATAGCAAATCATTACTCTGTTCTTCGTGCAGTCTGGCCTGTCCGTGACTGCTGCAGCCTGTGATTGGTCACAGAAGTCACATGAGATGAAACGTCATCCCAGGAGGCCGGCCTGGGTGGAGAACAGAAGAAAGCATCGCTAGGACTATGGCTGGGTTGTATTAACTTTTTCATTCATTTTTTTTTTTTTTTTTTAAAAAGGTGTTTTTGATTTTTTTATTTGCGATTTTTGAGGCAGAATCGCAGTGTTTCTGCGGCAAAAGTCGCAACACTTGGCTATTTGTTGCGGGTTTTACCTCCCCATTGAATTCAATAAGGAAAAGCCACAACGAATGCGCAATGAATCTGCAGCACAAATGGACATGCTGCGGATATAAAATCCACACCGCAGGTAAATTTATTAAAGTTTTCGCTGCAGATTTTTTCTGTAGTGAGTGCATGAGACTTGTTCAAATCTCATTCACTTTGCTCCTACTGTAAATGCTGCGGAAATTCCACAGAGTTTACCCAACGTGGGAACCCAGACTAAAAGTGACAAATCAAAGGAACCCCATTAACCCCTTTGTAACATTTGCCGTATATGCACACGCCGGATGTAGCATGGGGAGTGGTGGAGCAGGCTCAGGAGATGATCCCACTCCATACGCAGCAGGTGTCAGCGACGGCCAGGATTAGGGATAACTCTGATCCCGGCCATTTTACCACTTAGATACTGCAATAAAGACATTAAAAGTTAGGGGGAAAAAACAAACAAACCTTTACCAATTTATTACATAAAATATAAACAATAAAAAAATAAACATAATTGGTATTACCGCATCTTTAACTATCTTAACTATTAAGATATAACGTTATTTATGCCACACGGTGAATACTGTAAAAATAAATAAAAATTCCAGAATTGCTGTTTATTGGTCACCTAGCCTCCCCAAAAAATTAAACAAAAAGCAATTAAAAAGTTTTATCTACCCCAAAATAGTACCACTAAAAACTACAACTCGCACCAAAAAAAAACAAGCCCTCACACAGCTCTATCGATGGAAAAATAAAGTATTTTTATTTTGTTAAAGTAGTAAAAAAAAGTAAAGAAACTATATAAATTGGGTATTGCCGTAATCATACTGACACACAGAATAAATTTAACATGTCATTTTTACTGCATGGTTAACGTAAAAACAAAAAAACTGGCTGCTATTCAGAGGGGTTAAACAACCACAGACCCCAATATACCCTCATAACAGTGACCGTCACAGGACACCTAACATTAAGTCACAAATAACAGCCACAGACCTCTAATAACTGATAGTCACAGGGCACCCCCATAATAGTTACACTCACAGACCCACAATATACCCCATAATAGTGACAATCACAAACCCCCAATATACCCTTATAACGGTGACAGCCACAGTTTTCCAAGTGATAATTTAAGAATACCCTGAAAAGTGGAAAACTGTGACTCTGACAGGCAGGAATAAGGCGAACAGTGCAAGATGGACATCATTTAGTGGTAACAGCAGAGCAGAGAACCTCCGCGTCCGCCATCCTGAAGTACCGGCATTCCAGGAAGATTCTTACACTTCTGGCATGCGTGACATGGGTTCACCAGCAGTGAAAAATTGCAAAACGTGGTCCCAAAAAGATAACCTTGGGGTAAGGCTCCAGTAAGGTAGTGTTGATCATCTGACAGTTAGGCTGGGTTCACACGACCTATTTTCAGACGTAAACAATGCGTATTATGCCTCGTTTTACGTCTGAAAATAAGGCTACAATACGTCGGCAAACATCTGCCCATTCATTTTAATGGGTTTGCCGACGTACTGTGCAGACGACCTGTCATTTACGCGTCGTCTTTTGACAGCTGTCAAACGACGACGTATAAAAATACAGCCTCGTCAAAAGAAGTGCAGGACACTTCTTTCAGACGTAATTTGAGCCGTTCTTCATTGAACTCAATGAAGCACAGCTCAAAATTTACGGCTGTCAGAGAAGCCTCGCAAAATGCGAGAAGGAGCAATTACGGCTGAAACGAGGCAGCTGTTTTCTCCTTGAAAACAGTCTGTCATTTCAGACGTAAAAGCCTGCTACCTTGTGCACATACCCTTATACTTTAGGGTCATTTCTGTCTAGATGTGCATTTTTTTTCTACAGAGGAATGGGAAATGGATACCAGACACCTTTTGCGCCACTTCGCTCGAGTGGCAAATAAACAGAGTAGCAGCAAAACAAAAAAATTATTCTCCCAATAATCACCATAGCTACTGGTGGGATCTGCCAGGGCCTATACAGTGAAGGAAATAAGTATTTGATCCCTTGCTGATTTTGTAAGTTTGCCCACTGTCAAAGACATGAACAGTCTAGAATTTTTAGGCTAGGTTAATTTTACCAGTGAGAGATAGATTATATATATAAAAAAAAAAAAACAGAAAATCACATTGTCAAAATTATATATATTTATTTGCATTGTGCACAGAGAAATAAGTATTTGATCCCTTTGGCAAACAAGACTTAATACTTGGTGGCAAAACCCTTGTTGGCAAGCACAGCAGTCAGACGTTTTTTGTAGTTGATCATGAGGTTTGCACACATGTTAGATGGAATTTTGGTCCACTCCTCTTTGCAGATCATCTGTAAATCATTAAGATTTCGAGGCTGTCGCTTGGCAACTCGGATCTTCAGCTCCCTCCATAAGTTTTCAATGGGATTAAGGTCTGGAGACTGGCTCGGCCACTCCATGACCTTAATGTGCTTCTTTTTGAGCCACTCCTTTGTTGCCTTGGCTGTATGTTTCGGGTCATTGTCGTGCTGGAAGACCCAGCCACGAGCCATTTTTAATGTCCTGGTGGAGGGAAGGAGGTTGTCACTCAGGATTTGACGGTACATGACTCCATCCATTCTCCCATTGATGCGGCGAA
This sequence comes from Rhinoderma darwinii, assembly GCF_050947455.1. Lineage (NCBI taxonomy): Eukaryota > Metazoa > Chordata > Amphibia > Anura > Rhinodermatidae > Rhinoderma > Rhinoderma darwinii. Next base: position 422,554,409 of record NC_134688.1, read on the forward strand.
GTAGTCCTGTGCCCTTAGCAGAGAAACACCCCCAAAACATAATGTTTCCACCTCGATGCTTGACAGAGGGGACGGTGTTCTTTGGGTCATAGGCAGCATTTCTCTTCCTCCAAACACGGCGAGTTGAGTTAATGCCAAAGAGCTCAATTTTAGTCTCATCTGACCACAGCACCTTCTCCCAATCACTCTCAGAATCATCCAGATGTTCATTTGCAAACTTCAGACGGGCCTGTACATGTGCCTTCTTGAGCAGGGGGACCTTGCGGGCACTGCAGGATTTTAATCCATTACGGCGTAATGTGTTTCCAATGGTTTTCTTGGTGACTGTGGTCCCAGCTACCTTGAGATCATTAACAAGTTCCCCCCGTGTAGTTTTCGGCTGAGCTCTCACCTTCCTCAGGATCAAGGATACCCCACGAGGTGAGATTTTGCATGGAGCCCCAGATCGATGTCGATTGACAGTCATTTTGTATGTCTTCCATTTTCTTACTATTGCACCAACAGTTGTCTCCTTCTCACCCAGCGTCTTACTTATGGTTTTGTAGCCCATTCCAGCCTTGTGCAGGTCTATGATCTTGTCCCTGACATCTTTAGAAAGCTTTTTGGTCTTGCCCATGTTGTAGAGGTTAGAGTCAGACTGATTAAATGAGTCTGTGGACAGGAGTCTCTTATACAGGTGACCATGTAAGACAGCGGTCTTTAATGCAGGCACCAAGTTGATTTGGAGCGTGTAACTGGTCTGGAGGAGGCTGAACTCTTAATGGTTGGTAGGGGATCAAATACTTATTTCTCTGTGCACAATGCAAGTAAATATATATAATTTTGACTATGTGATTTTCGTTGTTTTTTTATATATAATCTATCTCTCACTGGTAAAATGAACCTAGCCTAAAAATTCTAGACTGTTCATGTCTTTGACAGTGGGCAAACTAACAAAATCAGCAAGGGATCAAATACTTATTTCCTTCACTGTATATAATACCTACACGTAGTGCCACCTATCCCTACCACATCCCCTGGCAGGCACAGATTGGTTTTGACATACTGCATTTTTCAAGGTTTGTGTGATCTGTAAATGTTATTTACCGAAATGCAGTAAATTATCGCAAAATAAGGCAAAAATAATTGCTTAGGTGAAACACATATAAAAATAACCTGTTGGTTGTGCAGCTCTGCTTATTCATTACGTTCCAGAATTTACTTCTTGAGCTGTCACTTGAAATATATTAGCAGACCGAGACTTGAAGATAAATGGTTACACCAAGGTCTGCTATACTCCTAGAAACACAACTAGAGAAAGACCTTGAAACAACCTGCTCCATACCTGGCGAGTGAGGAAAAGCAGCGCATGTAATAGCCTTGGCATGAGGCACCATCAGAAGTAAAATGGTGATCTACATTACATTATTGAAGGAAAGGCTTTGAGTGGCGTCCCATAAAAGCCAGACCTGCAATCTCTCACAGCCTGCAATAAGCAGTGTTTTCAAAGGCCTCTAAAAAGGAGCAAAGTCACAATACTGGCGGTCCAACCTTCAAAGCTTATCTGAAATACATTAGGAAAGACGTCCTGTGACCTCACCATTTACAATTCAAACAAGCCTTTCAGAAGCCCATGAATACAAATGAAGGGAATTAATTCCACACGTAAATTTTCCCAGCATCCGCCTATTGGAAATGGCAACTGACAACACAATTCAGATCTCTTCTCCCGACCCTTTCACTGCCAGGGAAATTCACACGTGACAGGCACTGACAGTTCAGGGGGTCACAGGGAAACTCAGTTGTCGGCAGCACCACAACTCTGTCAAACCGCTGCAGATAATAAGGAAACTATTTATTCATCACACATTTACAGATTCTTTTCCCAGGACTACGGCACAACCGTCACATTCATTTTTGCCTTTCACTCATCAAAAGGGTGTTCCTCCCATAGGGAGCCCTAGTCTTATGCAGGCACTGCAGCAATTCGGATACTGGTTTGCATCTTTCTACTCATCCCTTGTTACTTTTCTACAGAAGTATTTTCCTAGTTTAACAAAATGGACTGGAACAATAAAGGTAATTTATTTCATCAAAGTGTTATTCAGATTTTTTTTTTACAGTAACCTTTTTTTTGGGGGGGGGGGTAATTGTTTCTTTTAAAAGATTAAATACATAAAAAAAAAAAAGTGTTATTCTTTATTAAAGAGTGGCTGTCACCTCTCCATACATGTCTGTTTTAGTAAATAATTGTATTCCCTATAAAATATCAACTCTGAAGGATTTTCTCTCTTAGTTCTGTGTTGTTACAACTGCGGTTCACCATTCCCCATGCCAATCGGATGTGACCCTACGCAACCGGATACTGTCCAATCAGTGCTGACAGTGTCAGACTGTGTTGGGACACACCCTATTGACAAAGTGAATGGTAAACCCTAGTTGTGAACTTTTTCAAACATTTCCAGGAGTATTAATAGAGGAACAGAAAAGCAGAATTATACAAAACGATGATCAGCATTGTTATTTCATGGGGAATACAAGTAATTACTAATATAGAGATTTCAAGAGGGCCAACAGGGGTAGATTGATAGACAAATACAGTAGGTAAATCCGGTAAATATTTTAAATAGATACTATAGTTAGATACTGAACTGTATTTAGACAGATACTGTAAATAGAAAGACACTGTAGATAGGTAGACAAATATATAAGATAGACAGAGAGATGGGACAGACATATAGGACAGAAAGATAGGACGGACAGATAGTACAGACAGATGGTCTCTTGTAGGCCATTGTGACTAAAATCTACATTCAACTTACAATACTACCGGTAGTGCCAATCTGTAGATCATGTCAATGGCTGCAGTGAACAGACAAAGGAACAAACCGGCATTACAAAGTAGAGACAATCATATATTATCAACGTGCATGCACTGATTGGTTGACTAGTAGCACCTATCTGTAGTACAGTGCTACATGTACTGCACTGCTCTCTACCTGTACTACATGTACTGCACTGCTCTCTACCTGTACTACATGTCCTGTACTGCTCTCTACCCTCACCACATGTCCTGTACTGCTCCCTACCCATACTACATGTCCTGTACTGCTCTCTACCTGTACTACATGTCCTGTACTGCTCTCTACCTGTACATGTCCTGTGCTGCTCTCTACCTGTACTACATGTCCTGTACTGCTCTCTACCCGTACTACATGTCCTGTACTGCTCTCTACCTGTACTACATGTCCTGTACTGCTCTCTACCTGTACTACATGTCCTGTGCTGCTCCCTACCTGTACTACATGTCCTGTACTGCTCCCTACCCGTACTACATGTCCTGTACTGCTCTCTACCTGTACTACATGGACTGTACTGTTCTCTACCCGTACTACATGTACAGAACTGTTCTCTACCTGTACTACATTGACTGTACTGCTCTCTAACCGTACTACATGTCCTTTACTGCTCTCTACCCGTACTACATGTCCTGTACTGCTCTCTACCTGTACTACATGTCCTGTACTGCCCTCTACCTGTACTACATGTCCTGTACTGCTCCCTACCCGTACTACATGCCCTGTACTGCTCCCTACCCGTACTACATGCCCTGTACTGCTCTCTACCCGTACTACATGTCCTTTACTGCTCTCCACTAAAAATGTAATAAAATTAGCAAAAATACAAAATGAAAGGCAGGTGGCCAAGGATAGTAAAACAAATCCCAAAAAATTCTTCAAGCATATAAATGCAAAAAAGCCAAGGTCTGAACATGTAGGACCCCTAGATAATGGTAATGGGGAGTTGATCACAGGGGATCAAGAGAAGGCAGAGTTACTAAATGGGTTCTTTAGCTCTGTATATACAACAGAAGAAAGAGCAGCTGATGTAGCCGGTGCCAGTGCTGTTAATATATCAGTTGATATACTGAATTGGATGAATGTAGAGATGGTCCAAGCTAAATTAAATAAAATAAATGTGCACAAGGCTCCGGGACCAGATGGGTTACACCCTAGAATTCTTAAAGAGCTTAGTTCAGTTATTTCTGTCCCCCTTTTCATAATATTCAGAGAATCTCTAGTGACTGGTATAGTGCCAAGGGACTGGCGCAGGGCAAATGTGGTGCCTATTTTCAAAAAGGGCTCTAGGTCTTCCCCGGGTAATTATAGACCAGTAAGCTTAACATCCATCGTGGGGAAAATGTTTGAGGGGCTATTGAGGGACTATATACAGGATTATGTGACAATAAATAGCATTATAAGTGACAGCCAGCACGGTTTTACTAAGGACAGAAGTTGTCAAACTAACCTAATCTGTTTTTATGAAGAGGTGAGCAGAAGTCTAGACAGAGGGGCCGCTGTGGATTTAGTGTTTTTGGACTTTGCAAAGGCATTTGACACTGTCCCTCATAGACATCTAATGGGTAAATTAAGGACTATAGGTTTAGAAAATATAGTTTGTAATTGGATTGAGAATTGGCTCAAGGACCGTATCCAGAGAGTTGTGGTCAATGATTCCTTCTCTGAATGGTCACCGGTTATAAGTGGTGTACCCCAGGGTTCAGTGCTGGGACCACTATTATTCAACTTATTTATTAATGATATAGAGGAAGGGATTAATAGCACTATTTCTATTTTTGCAGATGACACCAAGCTATGTAATATAGTTCAGACTATGGAAGATGTTCATGAATTACAGGCAGATGTAAACAAACTAAGTGTTTGGGCGTCCACTTGGCAAATGAAGTTTAATGTAGATAAATGTAAAGTTATGCATCTGGGTACCAACAACCTGCATGCATCATATGTCCTAGGGGGCGCTACACTGGCGGATTCACTTGTTGAGAAGGATCTAGGTGTACTTGTAAATCATAAACTCAATAACAGCATGCAGTGTCAATCAGCTGCTTCAAAGGCCAGCAGGATATTGTCGTGTATTAAAAGAGGCATGGACTCGCGGGACAGGGATGTAATAATGCCACTTTACAAAGCATTAGTGAGGCCTCATCTAGAATATGCAGTTCAGTTCTGGGCTCCAGTTCATAGAAAGGATGCCCTGGAGTTGGAAAAAATACAAAGAAGAGCAACGAAGCTAATAAGGGGCATGGAGAATTTAAGTTATGAGGAAAGATTGAAAGAATTAAACCTATTTAGCCTTGAAAAAAGACGACTAAGGGGGGACATGATTAACTTATATAAATATATTAATGGCACATACAAAAAATATGGTGATATCCTGTTCCTTGTAAAACCCGCTCAAAAAACAAGGGGGCACTCCCTCCGTCTGGAGAAAAAAAGGTTCAAGCTGCAGAGGCGACAAGGCTTCTTTACAGTGAGAACTGTGAATCTATGGAATAGCCTACCGCAGGAGCTGGTCACAGCAGGGACAGTAGATGGCTTTAAAAAAGGGTTAGATAATTTCCTAGAACAAAAAAATATTAGCTCCTATGTGTAGAAATTTTTCCTTCCCTTTTCCCTTCCCTTGGTTGAACTTGATGGACATGTGTCTTTTTTCAGCCGTACTAACTATGTAACTATGTAACTATGAACTGCTCTCTACCTGTACTACATGTCCTGTACTGCTCTCTACCTGTACTACATGTACTGAACTGTTCTCTCCCTGTACTACATGTACTGTACTGCTCTCCACTTGTACTACATGTCCTGTACTGCCCTCTACCCGCACCACATGTCCAGTACTGCTCTCTACCCGTACTACATGTCCTTTACTGCTCTCCACCTGTACTGAACTGCTCTCTACCTGTACTACATGTACTGAACTGTTCTCTCCCTGTACTACATGTACTGTACTGCTCTCCACTTGTTCTACATGTTCTGTACTGCACTCTACTCGTACTACATGTCCTGTACTGCTCTCTACCTGTACTACATGGACTGTACAGTTCTCTACCCGTACTACATGTACAGAACTGTTGTCTACCTGTACTGCATGTACTGTATTGCTCTCTACCTGTACTACATGTCCTTTACTGCTCTCCACCTGTACTGAACTGCTCCCTACCTGTACTACATGGACTGTACTGCTCTCTACCTGTACTACATGTACTGAACTGTTCTCTCTCTGTACTACATGTACTGTACTGCTCTCCACTTGTACTACATGTCCTGTACTGCTCTCTACCGGTACTACATGGACTGTACTGCTACCCGTACTGCATGTCCTGTACTGCTCTCTACCTGTACTACATGTCCTGTACTGCTCTCTACCTGTACTACATGTCCTGTACTGCTCTCTACCTGTACTACATGTCCTGTACTGCTCTCTACCTATACTACATGTCCTGTACTGCTCTCTACCCGTACTACATGTACAGAACTGTTCTCTACCTGTACTACATGGACTGTACTGCGCTCTACCCGTACTACTTGTCCTTTACTGCTCTCCACCAGTACTGAACTGCTCTCAACGTGTACTACATGTCCTGTACTGCTCTCTACCTGTACTACATGTACTGAACAGTTCTTTACCTGTACTACATGGACTGTACTGCTCTCTCCCTGTACTACATGTACTGTACTGCCCTCTACCCGCACCACATGTCCTGTACTGCTCCCTACCCGTACTACATGTCCTGTACTGCTCCCTACCCGTACTACATGTCCTTTACTGCTCTCTACCCGTACTACATGGACTGTACTGTTCTCTACCCGTGCTACATGTACAGAACTGTTCTCTACCTGTACTACATGGACTGTACTGCTCTCCACCTGTACTATATGAACTGTACTGCCCTCTACCCGTACTACATGTACTGTACTGTCCTCTACCCGTACTACATGGACTGTACTGCTCTCTACCTGTGCTACATGTCCTGTATTGCTCTCTACCTGTACTATATGGACTTTACTGTTCTCTACTCGTACTACATGTACAGAACTGTTCTCTACCTGTACTACATGGACTGTACTGCTCTCCACCTGTACTACATGGACTGTACTGCTCTCCACCCGTACTATATGGACTGTACTGCTCTCCACCTGTACTACATGTCCTGTACTGCCCTCTACCTGTACTACATGTCCTGTACTGCCCTCTACCTGTACTACATGTCCTGTACTGTTCTCTACCGGTACTACATGTACTGTACTGTCCTCTACCTGTACTACATGGACTGTACTGCTCTCTACCTGTACTACATGTCCTGTACTGCTCCCTACCTGTACTACATGGACTGAACTGTTCTCTACCTGTACTACATGGACTGAACTGTTCTCTACCTGTACTACATGTATTGTAATGCTCTCTACCTGTGCTATGTGTACGGCGCTGCTCTCTACCTGTACTACATGTTCTGTACTGCCCTCTACCGGTGCTAAGTGTACTGTACAGTGCTGGTGACATCATAAATTTTCAACCTTTCTAAATTTTCAACCTTTCTAAACAGCACAAGTTTTGTGCTTTATAATGTAATGGAGGTTGACTTCATAGCATAGTATTTAGGGAGCATTGACATAGGTTTCAAAGTTTCTATTATTTTTATAATTCTCACCAACCCCCAGACCCACCCCTGCAAAATTGTCCATGGTTATGATAGATATATTATACAGGATATAAAATATGGACATGGGAATGCATTCCATAAATAAATTATATTTTTATATATATATATAATTACATTTTTAATCTCTTAGATAAAATAATTAAAAAGGGGTTGTCCCATCTGGACAACTCCTTATTAGAATGAAGCCGCCATGGCTGAGCCACAGGTCCGGTGCGTCTAAACCTCGGCAATCAGCTGTTATTGCCAAAGGAAGTTCAGCTCGGCTGCTGTAGGGGTAACGTATTATTACATAGAATCTTTTCAAATGAGTGGGCAACCATGCAATACATGGACAAGCTGAGTGCCACAGTATTAGACTCTCTATGCATAGATTCTGTGGTCTGCCTCATAAATGGGGGTCTGATTGAGGGTCTCAGCTCTATTACATACAAATGCCCTATAAGGCATGTCTTTATTAATTATACTCCTAAAATATCGTACGTAGTTGCTATCATTCATTTGATATCTTCTTTAAAAAAAAAAAAATACTTATTTCTTCCAAAATTCAATCAAGACCAACGTGAGTGTTAATAGAACAATATTGAATAATGTCAACCCTACTGAAATAATTGCTAGTAACCCACAAAATGATTGTCCGTTGTGAAGGTGACAAGCTCAGTTTTATATGTGCAGACAGGAACTGTGAAAAACACCTTTATAACATTCTGGTATCAGCCGTCTTGAAATGTCTCACAATGATCAGAATTGAACATTTCCTTCAAACTGTTCCTCGGCTAATTATGTCGAGACATCAGGTAAGAAGAACATAGGCTTGTTCCAATTATTTGCCAGATCAAAAAGAGGAACTGCTGTTATGAGCTCTGTTCTGAACAGTCTCATACAAATGAGTGTCGACGAATAAAAAAAAAATCAGGAGTAAGAAGTTGTGCAGGCCACAAGCTCCAGGCTTTCATATCACAGACTAGATGTTCTCAGTAGTAAAAATAAAATGCATTTGCATTTCGCACAAGAAAAATGTGCCAGAAGCAAAGAAAAACATGGCTGCAATGTAAAATTAAACTTTTCAAACAAAAATTAAAAACACACTTTATAGCGTTCTGAAACGTTTATCCACACAAAGTAACACGACAATATGAGTAATATAAAAGATACAAAGTCACCCGACACAGAAAATTGAGAGGACTATCCAACAGTGGCGTAACTACCGCGGTAGCAGCCGTAGCGGCCGCTACGGGGCCCGAGGGGGCCCCGATGCTAGCGACAGCCAAATACATGCACTAGCGCTGAATGGCCGGGCATGTTCCGTGCCTGACCCTCCAGCGTCTTACAATGACGCTGATTGGCTAGCGGAGCGATGACTTAATCGCGCCGCTTCCAAGCTTGAAAGGTGCCGATAGACGGGGCAAATAATTCTGCCCCGCCAATCAGCGTCATTGGACCACGCTCGTTCAGCTCCATCAGACCTGCTCAGAAGAGAGCATCGCCAGCGAACAGCGTGGGAACGAGATCATGTGAGTATGTAACGTTTTTGTTTTTTTTCTCATAAAACTGTTAATGGCATTATTTATAGTGGGGGCTCTATCTACAGGGGGGTCGTCTATATGTGGGCCACTATACACAGGGGGGTCTATGTGTAGGGATGTGGGGCACTAGCTACAGGGGGGTCTATATGTGGGGATGGGGACCACTATATACAGGGGGGTCTATATGTGGGCCACTATCTACAGAGGGGGTCCCTATGTGGGGCACCATCTACAGGGTTGGTCTATATGTGGGGCGCTATATACAGGGGGAGCTATATGTGAGACACTATACAAGGGTGGGCTAAATGTAGATTACTATCTATAGGGGAGCTATTTTTAGGGCACTTTCTATAGGGGTGGGCTATATGTGGGACACTATATACAGGGGTGGGTTACCTGTGGGGTACCAGCAACAGGGTGGCTATATGTAGGGCACTGTCTACAGAGGTGGGCTATACATGGAGCACTACCTATAGGGGAAGCTATATGTAGGGCAGCACGGTGGCTATGAGGGCACTACCTACAGGAGGCACGGGTGTGTGTGTGTGTGTGTGTGTGTGTGTGTGAGTGACAGTGTATGGTACTATTATAATCAGGGACACAGTGTATGGCACTATTATAGTTAGAGGTGCAAGAGGTCTTGAGAATTTTAACTTTGTTTATAGGTGCAGAAATTTTTTAAAAGTGAGAAGCTGAAGACATCTGAGCGGAAAACTGCAGAAATGGGTCATGGGCGGTAGAAATCCATCATAGTTGTCTGGACCGGAGGGAGAAGAAAAGAACTAGAATCTGAGACGTCACCGGTGAGTCACTTAATGTAAATGTTTATTCTGCCTCTAATCAGTATTGTAGTCACTGTATGATCTGCATTGAGATGATTATGATATGATTTATTTTTTGTGAAACAGCATCTCCCAGCATATCCTCACCATTGTTTGGGCCATGCTGGTAGCTGTAGTTTTACGCTGTACAATCCTATACGGCAGGGGTTGCATTAAATTGAGCTGTATTTGTCTTGGTGTTGTATATATGTACTGAGCTTGGTTCTGATGCTGTATATACGTATGAGATTGGTTTTGGTTCTGTGTATATATGTACTGAGCTTGGTTCTGGGGATGTATTTATGTACTGGGGTTGGTTTTGGGGATGTATTTATGTACTGGGGTTGGTTTTGGGGATGTATTTATGTACTGAGGTTAGTTCTATAGCGGGGCTATATAGCACTGTCTACAGGGGGGCTGTATGGCACATTCTACAGGGGGCACTATTTATAAGGGGAGCTGCTTGTGGCACCCGTGGGGGGGGGGGCCCGGTCAAGAGTTTGCTATGGGGCCCAGTGTTTCCTAGTTACGCCCCTGCTATCCAAACTACGATGTGCCAAGGACCTGTGAAAGCACTTCCTGGTTATGTGGAGTCACATAATGTACACCAATATTTGTCAGCCAGAGTGCAGCTCTTAAAAGCATCATGTGATGCAGTCTGTGACTACTGTTTCTGATGAGTTGGGAACGAAGTGTAAGCTACATTTCTTTTTTTATACAGGGGTCTCTATTACCAGTAAAAAAGTCATAATAAATCCTCCCCCATTAATGTAAGGGCTCATGCGAACGGCCATAGTATGTCACCGTACATAGTACGGAGCTGTAAAACAGTGCCTATAGAAGTCTATTAGGTCCTACTGTATCCAATAGACTGTATTATACAGCTATTATCCCATAGGAGCATTGCATAATACAATACCGTACGCAAAGCACCATGGGACTCTTCAGGCCTCCATACAAGCTCTGTGCACACAGCACAAGTTCATGGGGACTATTACTTGTAGGTACTACAAGTTTATCTTTACAGGTACACAGGAGCAAATGGTTTCTATAATTTACAATTTTTGCCCGTAGTATCAAGGGTTAACACTTCAGTGACAAAGCTAATATACCGGCACTTGAAGTTATAGCGGCTCAGTAACATGGTGAACACATAATAATGTTGTTTAGCGGTTTCTGTATGCTTCAATAACTTTAACTTCTTATTGACCAAGCCTGAAAAGGCCTTAATGACCAGCTAAAAAAAATTCAGCAGCAATAACTTCTTTTTTTTTTTCATTGACGTGGCCGTATGAGGCCTTGTTTTATGTGGGAGAAATACTATTCTTTTCCTGCGTGGTTTGGGGGGTACAACATTTTTTGTGTGTAATTTATGTACTTTTTTTTGCAGCGTGAATATAGAAGAAAAACTATTTGCAGAATTGTTTTCTGTTTATTTTTTATCTCAGTCTTGTTTTACGCTAAATAACCTGTTAAATACATTTTCATGTAATTACATTTGTGTAGATACCTAATATGTGTAAGTTTTTTGTTTATATGTAATGTATGAGCAATATATTATAGACAAAATAATTATTTTTGGATTTTTTTTAAAAATTATTTCTTTGTTAATTTTTTTTAATCCCATGAAGGGATAACTTTTTAGTAACTTTATTTTATACTTATAATGTATTGGCATACTCCTGTATGCTAATACATTATACTGTGTCACTATGCCACAGACTGCTTTTAGGGCAACACAGTGAGCCCTAACAGAATGTATATTGAACTGACACTCCTAAGGCAATTTCTAGGTCCCCAAGGCTGACTGCAGAGGGCTCCCCAAATCTCTAATCGCGTCACCAGGTTTCCAGTGACTCGATCATAGGAGGGAATTCGCTTTGATCATGCCACGGTCACGGACCGCGGCGATCAAAGGGTTAAACAGCTGGGTTCAAACGGCGATCAAAGGGTTAAACAGCTGGGGTCAACGTTTCCTCCAATCCCAGCTGTATTCAGCAGACTTCTCTAAGAACAGGAGCTGTTGTTAACAGCTCCTGCTTTGAGAATGAGCGCTCTTTGAAGTGGCACTAGGTGTTTCCCTTCCCGTAATATGTTGTCAAAGTCTGTCCCTGGTTACAGACATGCTGCAGAAGGTGAGGGGGGGGTCACTTCACTGCCTGCCTACACAAGTCTATGGAGAAGGAATGGGGATGAGGGAGCAAAGAGAGTGTCAGCAACAGACACGGCATAGAAGTCTATGCAAACTGGAGGGGAAAGTAGGAGCAGAGTGAGAAAGACACAGGCGGCTGGTAAGACTTCTACGTCACCCCAGTGCTGGATTCTCAGCTACACTGCTCATTACTGCTGTATAATCCTGTATAATCCCTTCCATGCTACTACAGCGATAGAAATTGGAGAGCGGGATTCTCCTCTCCTATGTGTGCAGTGTATAGGAGACATGATAGCAGTTAGATTCTTCCCACTAGCTCGGGGAGAACGGAGAATTAAAGATAAAGCCTGCAGAGGGGAAAACTGATAAATAATGCAGAATACAAGTCATATAATGGCCAGAAATAGTGTTATTTCTCATGTACACAAATGACAGCTTATTCTGAAAAGTCCCCTGCACAGTTAGGTACGCTTTAAGTCTTTATACCTTCAGGTAGAGAGATTTCTTAGTAATGTCATAATCAGTGGCGTAACTACCGCCGTAGTAGCCGTAGCGGCTGCTACGGGGCCCACGGCATGAGGGGGCCCGTGTCACCCGCCGGCACGAGGGGGCCCATGTCACCCTCCGGCACGGGCCCCCACCATGGCCAGAGGCTCCGCTAGCAGCCGCTATGGCTGCTACAGCGCGACGCCACTGAACACGACTACGGCAGAGCAGGGAGGTATCTCCCCGATCTGCCATTAAACAAAAGACATGTATCCCTTATCCACAGGATAGGGGATACATGTGTGATCGCTGGCATTGATAGGGAGAACGGGGGACTGAAAGTCCCCTGAAGTTCTCCATCACAAACCTCGGGCTTCCGGGGTCTCTGCCGGCAGCTCCGCAGAAATGAATGGAGCGCCGGTCGCGCTTGTGCGCATGCATGACCAGTGCTCCTTTCATTTTTATTGAGATGCGCAGACGCCGGAAGTCAGAGGTTAGTCATGGAGAACTTCGGGGGACTTTCGCTCCCCCGTTCTCCCTATCGCTGCCAGCGATCACACATGTATCCCCTATCCTGTGGATAGGGGACACATGTCTTTTGTAGAACACACTGTAGGTCGCATTTTTTTGGGGAGGGGGGACGCTGTATGGCATTCCCTATAGGGGGGGGCTGTATGGCATTCCCTACAGGGGGGGGGCTGTATGGCGTTCCCTACAGGGGGGGCTGTATGGCGTTCCCTACAGGGGTGGGCTGTATGGCGTTCCCTACAGGGGGGGGCTGTATGGCGTTCCCTACAGGGGGGGGCTGTATGGCGTTCCCTACAGGGGGGGGCTGTATGGCGTTCCCTACAGGGGGGGCTGTATGGCGTTCCCTACAGGGGGGCTGTATGGCATTCCCTACAGGGGGGGCTGTATGGCGTTCCCTACAGGGAGGGCTGTATGGCGTTCCCTACAGGGGGGGCTGTATGGCGTTCCCTACAGGGGGGGGCTGTATGGCGTTCTCTACAGGGGGGGCTGTATGGCGTTCTCTACAGGGGGGGGCTGTATGGCGTTCTCTACAGGGGGGGGCTGTATGGCGTTCTCTACAGGGGGGGCTGTATGGCGTTCTCTACAGGGGGGGCTGTATGGCGTTCTCTACAGCGAGGGCTGTATGGCGTTCTCTACAGGGGGGCTGAATGGCGTTCTCTACAGGGGGGACTGAATGGCGTTAGCGCCACACTGCCCCCTCTGTAGATAACGCCATACAGCCCCCCTGTAGAGAACGCAATACAGCCCCCACTGTAGAGAACGCCATACAGCCCCCCCTGTAGAGAATGGCATACAGCCCCCCCTGTAGAGAACGCCATACAGCCCCCCTGTAGAGAACGCCATACAGCCCCCACGGTCGAGTACACCATACAGCCCCCCTGTAGAGAACGCCATACAGCCCCCCCTGTAGAGAACGCCATACAGCCCCCTCTGTAGATAACGCCATACAGCCCCCTTTGTAGATGACGCCATACAGCTCCCTCTGTAGATATCTACAAAGGGGGCTGTATGGCGTTATCTAGAGGGGGGGCTGTATGGCGTTCTCTACAGGGGGGGCTGTATGGCGTTCTCTACAGGGGGGGCTGTATGGCGTTCTCTACAGGGGGGGGGCTGTATGGCGTTCTCTACAGGGGGGCTGAATGGCGTTCTCTACAGGGGGGGCTGAATGGCGTTAGCGCCACACTGCCCCCTCTGTAGATAACGCCATACAGCCCCCTGTAGAGAACGCAATACAGCCCCCACTGTAGAGAACGCCATACAGCCCCCCCTGTAGAGAATGCCATACAGCCCCCCCTGTAGAGAACGCCATACAGCCCCCCTGTAGAGAACGCCATACAGCCCCCACGGTAGAGTACACCATTCAGCCCCCCCTGTAGAGAACGCCATACAGCCCCCCCTGTAGATAACGCCATACAGCCCCCTCTGTAGAGAACGCCATACAGCCCCCTTTGTAGATAGCGCCATACAGCCCCCTCTGTAGATATCTACAAAGGGGGCTGTATGGCGTTATCTACAGGGGGGGCTGTATGGCGTTATCTACAGGGGGGGCTGTATGGTGTTATCTACAGGGGGGCTGCATGGCGCTCTCTACAGAGGGGGCTGTATGCCGTTATCTACAGGGGGCTGTATGGCGTTATCTACAGGGGGGCTGTATGGCGCTATCTACAGGGGGGCTGTATGGCGCTATCTACAGAGGGGGCTGTATGGCGCAATCTACAGAGGGGGCTGTATGGCGTTATCTACAGGGGGGCTGTATGGCGTTATCTACAGGGGGGCTGTATGGCGTTATCTACAGGGGGATATATGGCGCTATCTACAGGGGGGGGATGTATGGTGCTATCTACAGAGGGGGCTGTATGGCGCTATCTACAGGGGGGCTGTATGGCGTTATCTACAGGGGGGCTGTAAAAAAGGCACTATCTACAGGGCGGGTTGTGTGACACCCAGGGGAGGGGGGCCCCAGTCAAAAGTTTGCTATGGGGCCCAGTTTTTCCTAGTTATGCCCCTGGTCATAATATAACACCTACATGCAGAGAGCATAAAAACTGTACTGACTGCAGAGAGTTCTAGATCATATCCTTTACAAAAATAAATTAAGCAATCCTGTTTTAGAACCTGACTTTAAACACACAATAGAAAGCCACTCATCTAAAAATATGTACTTAGTAAATGATAAACAAAGGTCATTCCATACAAAACCCTTTCAGTTCATGGGTAACATGCCGTGACTTCAGCATTTGATTTTAGTGAAATTTAAAAAAACAACTTTTGACGTCATAGTGACATGTCAGAAGTTTGATCGGTGGGGGTCCGAGAACCGACACCCCCACCAATCTCTTAAAAGCTAAGCAGCAGAAGCGCTCTAGTAAGCGCTGTGCCACTTTGTTTTTGATCGTCTTTCCTCGGAAAGCCGAGCAAGTGGTGTATGGGCTCAATAGAAAGAAAATGAGCCCGTACACCGCTTGCTCCGCTTTCCAATGAAAGCCAAACATAAACTAACCGTCACAGCGCTCATCCGTGTGCTTCTGACGCTTCGTTTTAGTGATCGTGGTGGTTTTGGTGCTCGGATCCACACCGATCAAAACTTTTTAAAAAGTTTAGCTACACTTTAAATTAAACAAATTAGACCCAAGAGTCTTCGTGACCTTGTTGTGCCCCTGTGTCCAGAGCTAATTATTCTCTTATGAAATAACACTTTCTTTTGGTAAGTCATTCTTATTAGTGCAAGCAAAACAATAGATCAAGACTGGTGTGGGTAGACAAAGGAACAAATTTCTGTGTATTTGGAGTAACAAACATACCCCATGATGCAGACGCATATGTGATGCCAATTAAAAATACATCTGTGACACAATGATAGCTGTACGGATCGGCTGGAAGAGGTCTAAGGGCAGTTGTTTTTTTGGGGGATGGGAGGGGACACACATAGCTTTTCACATTAACAAGGAGATCATATCATAAAACATTCTATCTGAGCACTTTCATACAAATCGGTCTGTAACCGTCACAGCTCAACTTCTGCAATGGCAACAGCCAAAAAAGCATGAGAAACTATTAAAATTAGGACATATTATATTGTTCAATTAATCATGTGTGAGCATATGTCTTTAGAGGTTCTCACAACTTGAGAGGCAGTAAGTAATGATCATGAGATCATGACTTCCAGTAATCCCATAGAAGAAACAAAAACATTTGTCCAGTTCACTTTTTCCATTTCTGTTCCATATGCACCGCTCAGCCATAATATTAAAACTACCTGCCTAATATTGTGTAGTTCCCCATTCTGCCGCCAAAACAGCTCTAATTCATCGAGGCATGGACATCAGGGATTGCAGAGGTCAAAGCCAGCCGGGAGCAGAAAGTCCAAATCAGTAAGCAAAGGGTAATCCAGAGACAAGCCGAGGTCCAGTTCCAATAAGTGCAAATAGTAAAAAAGGCACAGGGTATAGTCAGTAGCTTGATCAAACACACGAAACAAGGAAAATCACAAGCAAAGAAAACAGAACAAACCCAGGATTTAAATACTCCACCCTTCAATTTGATAGGAAGAAAGACAGGGAAGTGGAACAGGCTTAACAACTAAAACCAGAACCTAGACTAGTAGTCATGGTAATCTTAAAAGGGACGGACGTTTCCTAACAGGTATCTGACACCAAGACGTCTGAAGCAGATCATTTAATGCCTGTAAGTTACTAGGTGGGGCCTCCGTGGATCGGACTGTTTTTCCAGCACATCCTACAGATGATCGATCGCATTAAAAAAAAATTGATAGCCAACACCTTATCATGGGAGAATTATCTGCTGATAGAGGCCACTGCCATTAGGGAATTCCAGTGCCATGAAGGGGTATTCTTGGTCTGCAACAATGTTTAGGTAGGTGGTAAATGTCTAAGTAACATCCACATGAATGCAAGGACCCAAGGTTTGCCAGCAGAACATTGCCCAGAGCATCACATTGCCTCAGCTGGCATTGCTTTTTCCCATGGTGCATACTGGTACTCTTTCTTTTCCAGGTAAGTGACGCACACGCACCTGGCTGTCCACATGATACAAAAAATAAAAAAGTAATTAATCAGACCAGACCACCTTCTTCCATTGCTCACGTGCCCATTGTAGGCGATTTCGGTAGTTGACAGGGGTCAGCATGGGCACTCTGACCGGTCTGTGGCTTCGCAGCCCCAAACACAGGAAGCTACGATGTTCTGACACCTTTCGATCATAGCCAGCATTAACTTTTTTAGGAATTTGTGCTACAGTAGCTCTTCTGTGGGATCGGACCAGACAGGCTATATTTTGGTCTCCAAGCACATGAATGAGCCTTGGGCACTCATGACCCCGTCGACGGTTCACCGGTTAGCTTTCCTTGGACCAGGTACTAACCACTGAATACCGGGAACATCACACAGGACCTATTATTTTGTAGATGCTCTGTCCCAGTCTTTTAATCATTACAATTTTGACATTATCAAAGTCGCTCAGATCCTTAGGCTTGTCCATTTTTTCTGCTTCCAACAAATTTACTTCAAGGACTGTTCACTTGCTGCTTTATATATCCCACCCCTTGACAGGTGCCATTGTAACAAGATAATCAATATTATTCACTTCCCCGGTTAGGGGTTAAAATGTTATGGCTGATTGGTGTATAAGTTAGTTGCTTGTTTTAAACAGGATTTTATTTTAGCCCCATTCACTTGAGTTTGGCTGATCTTCTATACCAGACAAAGCAAATGGACAAGAGTGGCGCTGTTTATAGGAAAAAAAAAAGGGCAGTCCCTTTTTCTAATCTCAGACAACTGCTTTATGGATAAGAGAAATTTCGAAATAGATTGTTCGATAAGAGGAAAAGAGTAACTGCAAATGCAAAACACATCCGCATATACATTCAGTGTTACTTGGGCTTTTAATAGAGAACAGAGACCGGGCAAACATTTCTTTTTTTTTTTTAGGTAAGATCGTTGGTATAATTCTTAACTCTACACAATGGGGTACCACAGTATGAATGGAGGTATGAATATTCTGGGTATTTATATACATTCATCTATATAATATCGGACAAAGCCTGTCCTAATTGCGGTCTCTGGGCCTGAAAATCTGAATAAAGGCTTTATCTCTGGAAAAGAACCGAGGCTGTTCGTCCCGAATTTTTAACTGACAGTGGAAAAGGTTAATACATTATATATGTATGAGATGAAATATAAAATGCCTCACTAGACGAGATGGTGGTTGGGTGACACCAGTTCTCAAGATATCTGCATGTCCCAAAGCTGGGACCTGCATCTATCAGACATTTATGGCATACCCGTGGATATGCCATAAATGTCTAAGGTGGAAATAACCCCATTAAAGCCAGTCTAAGATGCCTGTAATACAGCCACATTTTAACATCCCTATGAGGGCAGCAAGACCCGTACACCTGTGGTTCTACTAAAATGAAATTGTGGTTCTACTGGACCAAAATGAGAGCACGGTGAAACCCTATAGTGGACTTCGTTCAATTCAGCAAAACCATGGGGGTCGGGTGTTACGTACATAATACGAATGCTAAACTGCAGCGGTTTTACAGCCATTTAAAACCGATCCTGTGCCCCAAAACTTGAAAGCAACCGCTGCACAAACCACTAAATATACAGGGGAACGAGCTCAAGACATTTTCATATTTGTGAAAACTACTGTAAGCAACCACCTGTCTGTGCAGTAACAATATCCTCTTCACTTAGATAAAACCCCCTTTTTTCCCCCCATATTCAGGATTGCAATAAGCAAATCTTAATGAAGAGGCTCCAGGTACTTTAGGAGTATTTTCTTTTCTTGCATCTATTCCATATCTAGACATTGACCGTATTAAAGGGGTTGTACCAGAATCAACAATTTTCACCTATCCACAGGATAGGTGATAATTGTCTGAACTTTGAGGGCCCCACCGTTGGGAGCCCCTCCGATCATGAGAACCGAGGTCCCAAACACTGCACCACCCCACCATAAGGAGGAGATTGAATGGAGTGGTGATCGAGCAGGCGGTGTTAGGATTTTTCCCTGATCTCCTATGGTATACACAATATACAGAGTGTAAAGCATTTAGTAGTACTCACGCTTCATAGCAACCAACAGCAGGAATAATGCCACATGATGTGTAATCCTTCATGTAAAATCTCCTTTCTCCTAATAACTACGACTCTTTTTCTTGGTTGAAAAGTATATAATGAAAAGAACTAGAAGAGAATGTCTAGCACATTGAGGACAGACAGGCCAGTACTTCGTCATTTCATGTTATTAAAACCCATCAAACTAATATTTTAGCCCTGGGATAACCGCAGGCAAGGCAATTTTTGGAAGTAATTATCGCTGCTTTCTGCAATAAAAGTTAATTGGACGTAATTGAACTGAAGCCCTAGTATGAATAAAACAGGCGCTGGAAAGAAGTGTTTTTCTTACATACAAAACTGTTCCTGATAATTTGCGGACAAACAAGATGTGACTCTTGTGGTTATCTCGTGCCACATGACAGCATGCAGCTTAGCTAATTCCCAGCTATGCATGCCAAGATGTAACAGTTCAAATGACTATTTCCCAAGACATAAGCCCAAAAAGCAAAAAATCAGATATAACAAACGAAAAGTTCATGACTTGTAGATCTAGAGAACAGGATTACAGAGGAAATCTATGGGTCTTTACATAGACTGGAACTACAAGATCAAAATTGCTTAATCTCTGTTACGAATATGTGCAGCAACCCATAAATTCATAAACGGACATTTATAGTATAATTACTAATGTGACCTGAAACTTTATAGCTCTAGAAAAATACAATGCAAGAGCGTGATGGGGAGTGCCAGGTATACCATAGCCAAGAGGTCATTCTGTAATACTGTTAGGAAGATGGTCATCTGTTACCAGTCATACACAGTAATCATAAGGCCCCAAAGCAAAACTCAGCATGCTCCCCACCCAGTCAGGGCAGGACACATTCTCGGAGTCTCCCAATAGTGCAGCCTCAGGCTGTGGGCCTGTAAATTCACGTATAACTCAATAAGTATAAAAAAATGGTTTTAAATGTACACAAAGAGTCTTTTTTTCATTTCTTCTGGCTCCTTTAAAAGAGAATTTAAGAGTTCCTAATGACTTATTTAAACAACAGTCTAAATATGTAATATTATAATACTAGAAGCAAAAGATAAGACAAAATAAAAAATGAAAAAAACTTGCCTAATTTTGTGTCTGCAATGTCTTTTGCAAGCTATTAAATTGACCGGAAATCTGGCAAAGACGCAGGGGTCGATCACAACCTGGTTTTCTCCACTTTGTGGCTGTCAGGAAAGGTTGGGGTTTGACTAAGGGCGCATGGTTTACTTTTACTTTAACCATACCTACCAACGTTCGAGTATCGCAAAGTGTGACAACCGATGCAGCACGGCAAATTTTTCCCCTGTTAAGCTATGCCTCTAACTCCGCCCAATGCCCCAATAGTACTCCCCACACAGTATAATACCCCTATAGCTGCACCCACACAGTATAATACCCCTATAGCTGCCCCCACACAGTATAATACCCCTATAGCTGCCCCCACACAGTATAATACCCCTATAGCTGGCCCACACAGTATAATGCCCATATAGCTGCCCCCACACAGTATAATGCCCCTATAGCTGCCCCCACCCAATATAATACCCCTATAGCTGCCCCCACACAGTATAATACCCTTATAGCTGCCCCCACACAGTATAATACCCCTATAGCTGCCCCCACACAGTATAATACCACTATAGCTGCCCCCACACAGTATAATACCCCTATAGCTGCCCCCACACAGTATAATACCCCTATAGCTGCCACCACACAGTATAATACCCCTATAGCTGCCACCACACAGTATAAAACCCCATAGTGCCTCCCACACAGTATAATGCCTCATAGACGCACCCATAAAATATAAAGCCAACACAGATGCCCCCATACGGTATAATGCCCACACAGATGCCCCCATACAGTATAATGCCCCATAGCTGCCCCATACAGTATAATGCCCCTATGGCTGCCCCATACAGTATAATGCCCCCTTAGTAGCCACCATACAGTATAATGCCCCATAGCTACCACCATACAGCAAAATTACCCCATACAGTATAATGCCCCTATAGCTGCCTCATACAGTATAATGATCCTATGGCTGCCCCATACAGTATAATGCCCCTATGGCTGCCCTATACAGTATAATGCCCCCTTAGTAGCCACAATACAGTATAATGCCCCATAGCTACCACCATACAGCATAATGACCCCATACAGTATAATGCCCCTATAGCTGCCCCATACAGTATAATGTCCCTATGGCTGCCCTATACAGTATAATGCCCCCTTAGTAGCCACCATACAGTATAATGCCCCATAGTGCCTACAAAAAATAAAAAATAAATGATTTCCATGATGAGTAGAGGAGATCCCGCTGCTCCTCCGCCCTATACTATGAGTGGCTCAGAATAGACAGACGCGATGTCACTGCATCGTGCCTTTCTGTGCCTACCGGCTCATGGCCGCTTCACACAATGAGCTTTAAATTGTATCTGTGTCCTGAGTATTTAGATACAGTTGACACTGGGACATGCCACCGGCCACCCAGGTCAGTAGGACACTGCCCAGAATCCGGGACTATCCCGCTGAATCCGGGATGGTTGGGAGGTATGTTTACCTCCCAGTCAAAGGGACAGAAAGCATCTTAGCCCCATCCTTTCCTCAAATGTATTGCTCCCACAGTCTAAACTCACAAAGGGGGAGACACCATTAAAGGGGTTGTCCAGGCATAAGAAATTGATGGCCTTTCCTGAGGACATGCCATAAATATCTGATCAGTGGAGATCAGACGCCCAGCACCACAGCCAATCAGCTGTTTCAAAGTACCGCTGCTTCCCCTTCATTCCTTATCTGCTCATCCTGAGGATACAGTGAAGGAAATAAGTATTTGATCCCTTGCTGATTTTGTACGTTTGCCCACTGTCAAAGACATGAACAGTCTAGAATTTTTAGGATAGGTTAATTTTACCAGTGAGAGATAGATTATATTAAAAAAAAAACTGAAAATCACATTGTCAAAATTATATATATTTATTTGCATTGTGCACAGAGAAATAAGTATTTGATCCCTTTGGCAAACAAGACTTAATACTTAGTGGCAAAACCCTTGTTGGCAAGCACAGCAGTCAGACGTTTTTTGTAGTTGATGATGAGGTTTGCACACATGTTAGATGGAATTTTGGCCCACTCCTCTTTGCAGATCATCTGTAAATCATTAAGATTTCGAGGCTGTCACTTGGCAACTCGGATCTTCAGCTCCCTCCATAAGTTTTCGATGAAATTAAGGTCTGGAGACTGGCTAGGCCACTCCATGACCTTTATGTGCTTCTTTTCGAGCCACTCCTTTGTTGCCTTGGCTGTATGTTTCGGGTCATTGTCGTGCTCGAAGAGCCAGCCATGAGCCATTTTTAATGTCCTAGTGGAGGGAAGGAGGTTGTAACTCAGGATTTGACGGTACATGGCTCCATCCATTCTCCCATTGATGCGGTGAAGTAGTCCTGTGCCCTTAGCAGAGAAACACCCCCAAAACATAATGTTTCCACCTCCATGCTTGACAGTGGGGACGGTGTTCTTTGGGTCATAGGCAGCATTTCTCTTCCTCCAAACACGGCGAATTGAGTTAATGCCAAAGAGCTAAATTTTAGTCTCATCTGACCACAGCACCTTCTCCCAATCACTCTCAGAATCATCCAAATGTTCATTTGCAAACTTCAGACGGGCCTGTACATGTGCCTTCTTGAGCAGGGGGACCTTGCGGGCACTGCAGGATTTTAATCCATTACGGCGTAATGTGTTACCAATGGTTTTCTTGGTGACTGTGGTCCCAGCTGCCTTGAGATCATTAACAAGTTCCCCCCGTGTAGTTTTCGGCTGAGCTCTCACCTTCCTCAGGATCAAGGATACCCCACGAGGTGAGATTTTGCATGAAGCCCCAGATCGATGTCGATTGACAGTCATTTTGTATGTCTTCCATTTTCTTACTATTGCACCAACAGTTGTCTCCTTCTCACCCAGCGTCTTACTTATGGTTTTGTAGCCCATTCCAGCCTTGTGCAGGTCTATGATCTTGTCCCTGACATCCTTAGAAAGCTCTTTGGTCTTGCCCATGTTGTAGAGGTTAGAGTCAGACTGATTAATTGAGTCTGTGGACAGGAGTCTTTTATACAGGTGACCATTTAAGACAGCTGTCTTTAATGCAGGCACCAAGTTGATTTGGAGCGTGTAACTGGTCTGGAGGAGGCTGAACTCTTAATGGTTGGTAGGGGATCAAATACTTATTTCTCTGTGCACAATGCAAATAAATATATATAATTTTGACTATGTGATTTTCTGTTTTTTTATATAATCTATCTCTCACTGGTAAAATTAACCTAGCCTAAAAATTCTAGACTGTTCATGTCTTTGACAGTGGGCAAACGTACAAAATCAGCAAGGGATCAAATACTTATTTTGATACAGTGTGTCATAATGATGGCGGCTGCGCGAAAATTACGCAGCCACGCATCATACGCGGCTGACACACGGAGCTGTTAAGTACCTTTTGCGCGCGCAAAACAACGTGTTTTTTGCGCGCGCAAAACGCACACGCTCGTATAAGTCCGGCCTTAGAGTGAGCCAATGTAATTCGAGAAAATAATGACATCAGCAATAAGTGTGATCTCTCTAGATTTCTATATACAGCGGCTACAGAAATGAAGAAAGTTCAACTGGAAGTCAGAAGTGCCGTCCTTTAGGCCATTACGCAGTAATCTCATTGCTAACTCCTAAATCATTTAAATAATGTTAACCTCAGCTATTTCAATGTTAATCCCTGCTGGGTATGTTCCATGCTGTTAGCTATGTTAAATTGAAAAGAAAGATGGCCGAAAGACGTATCTGACAGAACACCATTGTCCATCAAAAAAGTATAAAGTCCTTTAGTTTCAATGGCCTTTTGTACAAAGAATTAAAACAAGGGAAAAATACCAAATCAGATTTTCCCATTTTGACAACTAACCCATAATCCGTATCGGTGCTATGAAGGGGGCACTGTCCATCCATAAGGTTAAATATTGGGAGAGTTTGCTACCATTGCATCCAGTCTACTGAATCCTCTGTGGACAGAGATTTACACTGATACATTGCAGCAAGCTATCAGGTCACAAGATATTTGTGCAAATGATGTATTTAGGTGAATACCTTGACTGGATGCAATTGGAGCAAACACTTAGCTGTGAGACGTATTAAAGTTCATAAACTGCAGATTGGTACAGATGATATAGTAAATATGTATACCAAGGGTACGCTATATGCATGTGAATGAGATCTATATAACGCCACTCCCATGCAGTGGTAAAAAAAATTATGTGGATTTCAGAGCATGCTGCGTCAATTAAAGTCTGCACAATACCCAATCTGTTGCAGATTTGTGTGCATTTTGCTGGGTTCCACTGCAGATCTTTTTTTCCCACAGTGTGTAAACCCAGACCTAGAGTTCTCTTTGTGTTTTCAGCCTCTGGATGTAATGTTAGAATTCACTAACAGCGATCTTGAAAATAGTAGTCAATTAAAAAACAAAGTATTTTAGAAAGTTGCTGAACTTTTATTATTGTGAATAAGTTTTATATGCATAAGGCCCATTCACAAGTTGGTAATAAGGGTTGCTTATTGTTAGAACGGCTGTAATGTATAGGTGCCTACAAAAAAATGTAAAAACTGTTTTTTCAGCAGTAAGGCTATGTTCACATCTGCGTCAGGACTCCGTTCCGACTGAGCTTTCCGTACTACGCTACTCATCCTGTCAAAACGAGGGAACCCTTCCACAACGAAGACAAACTGAAACCAAAGGCATCGCATCCGTCACCATTGAAATCAATGCTGATGGAAACGGAAAGATATGAATTCAGTTTGTGTCAGTCAGGGCTCCATTCCGACGGAAAGCTCAGACGGAACGTCGGAACGGAGCCCTGACGCAGATGTGAACGAAGCCTAAGGCTATATTCACACGAGAGTGGGAAAAAAATGGCCATTAAAAACTGGTCCATTTTTTATGGCCGTTTTGCATCAGTGTGCCTCCAAATTTTCATCCATTTCCAGTCTGTCTGTCCGTTTTTAATGGCCATTTGACATCCATTTTGCATCCGTTTTTCAGGCTTTTTTTGTCGCAACCCTCTGAAAACACTCAAAGGAAGAAGATTGTCATGATTGTTTCACAGCCCCCTGTAGATGATGCCACACAGAACCCTAGATGATGGCACACAGACCCCCTGTAGATGATGGCACACAGACCCCCTGTAGATGATGGCACACAGACCCCCCTGTAAATGACGGCACACAGCCCCCTCTAGATGATGGCACGCAGCCTCCCTGTAGATGTCACACAGCCTCCCTGTAGATGATGCCACACTGCCCCCTGTAGATGCCACACAGCCCCCCTGTAGATGATGCCACACAACCCCCTGTAGATGATGCCACACAGTCCCCCTGTAAAGGATTCCACACAGCCATCCTGTAGATGATGCCACACAACCCCCTGTAGATGATGCCACACAGCCCCCCAGTAGATGATGCCACACAGCCCCCCTGTAGATGATGCCACACAGCCCCCCTGTAGATGCCACACAGCCTCCCTGTAGATGATGCCACACAGCCCCCCTGTAGATGACACACAGCCCCCTGTAGATGATGACACACAGCCCCCCTGTAGATGACACACAGCCCCCCTGTAGATGACACACAGCCTCCCTGTAGATGATGCCACACTGCCCCCTGTAGATGCCACACAGCCCCCCTGTAGATGATGCCACACAACCCCCTGTAGATGATGCCACAGTCCCCCTGTAAAGGATTCCACACAGCCATCCTGTAGATGATGCCACACAACCCCCTGTAGATGATGCCACACAGCCCCCCAGTAGATGATGCCACACAGCCCCCCTGTAGATGATGCCACACAGCCCCCCTGTAGATGCCACACAGCCTCCCTGTAGATGATGCCACACAGCCCCCCTGTAGATGATGCCACACAGCCCCCCTGTAGATGACACACAGCCCCCTGTAGATGATGACACACAGCCCCCCTGTAGATGATGACACACAGCCCCCCTGTAGATGATGACACACAGCCCCCCTGTAGATGACACACAGCCCCTCTGTAGATGACACACAGCCCCCCTGTAGATGATGCCACACAGCCCCCCTGTAGATGATGCCACACAGCATAGATTATTGTTCTGAAAACGGCCATGTGACGGCCGTTCAAAAATCGTCCGTTTTTCACTGTCGTGTGAATGTAGCCTTAAGCTTACGATACCCAATGTTAGAGCTTCTATCACAAAATACAGGCAGGATGGCCAGTATAATGCAGCATACATCTTTATTAGATACAAAACAAAATACAGATTCCCCCCCGGACGAAGCAGGTGGCAAAACAAGTGTTGGGGTTTCAGGGTCCCCCTTCTTTTGATCTGCATTCTGTCCTCCCTTTTGTGCTTGTCTAGTCTAATTGTTTTCCCTAACTCGACACTTGTCAATATAGGGCTGCGGTATTTATTATTCAGGCACTTGCACTTTTTTAAACGATGCATTTCATTCTATAGGAGGTTTCTAGTATTAACGGGAGGAGATCCTTACATCATGGGTTTGTCCTTCCATTTTATATTCTTTTGTCATGGGAGTATTTGACTTGTTATTCAGGTGGAATCATATTTTGGCGATTTGCGAGTCCTCCGTTAGAAGAACAATGGTAGAGCTTGCCAACTTTTTGGTTTTGGGAGCGCATATAAACAGTGGTAGGGGGTGTGAAGGTTGCATCCATGACTGGACCCCCCCCCCCCCCCTAGAAAATTAAAAACCAACAATGAAAGGATCTACTATAACATAATAGCGGTATCCTCAGATAAATATAAAAATGTTGGTAAGTTTGACAAATAATGTCTGGTGTCTAGTGGGTTGCTATTTTTCTTATTCGGGTGGTCCAGTGGTGTCACAGAGCTGATGTTATTTAATAGCTTAGTAGTACAGATGAGCAAAACAAATCGACACAAATCCAATTTAGCCCAAAATTCTAAAGGCTTAAGATTCTGCGAAATCTGAGTTTTTAAGGTTCGTGGTGCATGAATCGCAGTAAAATGGCTTTATATATGTTTTTTAAACAGTGGATAAGGGGGATATATGACACTTACTAATAAACTGTGTTTAGGGGTGCAGCCCCGCTTTATTTAATCTTGAAGCAACGCCTCCTGGTTATTCAGGTCTACTACCCAGGCATTCCCTTCAGTCTCGTTTCCTGGTGCGCAAGTGCAGATGAAAGCTTTGCAGGCGAATAGGAATGCATTACAATAGGAGACGATGATGGACAGGGTCGCGTCACAAGCCCCTCCATCAGCGGCCATTTTCAGGATGAGATGAGAGGGGCTACCAAGTAAGGAGACCTAGATAACCAGGGGGTGGGCTTCAAGATTAAATAAACCGGGCCAGACCTTCTAAACACAGTATAATAGTAAGTGCCGTATATCCCCCTTATCCACGGTTTACAAAACATTACATCAAGGATACAGTTCTAGAAGACAGCAAAGAATCAGACACAAGTTTTCAGGGCAATCGGGGCACTTTCAATTAGCACTGAATTTATTCAGACCGAATGGACAGCCAATTCGACTGAATCGGACCAGAAACTAATTTCAGGTAAAGTCACTCATCTCTATTTAGTAGAAGCTTTGATTAAACCGCCCAGAAAAAGCTAAATAGGTCCATGCAACCTGATCATTTACCGCCGCTAGATACAGATATGGATGACATGACCTCAGCTCCAAACAAGTGCATTATACAGGGAAAAAAAATTCTCTGTGGCATGTCAGAAACTTGTAATACCCTGTTCATAAAATGCGGACACAACATAATACATTCATTTACTTAGCAGAAATAAAGTACCTTCAATAAAGGTGAGGGAATGTTTCCCCCAAGAAAAAAGCTCCCCCTCATACCCACCTGTATTTTATTCCGCTACTTACAAATAGTTCCAGACACTGACCATTACTGCTTAGACGAAGGAGCCTCACCTCACTGGGCACATAAATAAGGCTCAATGTTTCTAATGTCACAGATGGGAATACTGGCATTTTATAGGGAAATAGAAATGTAGCCATTTGTTCTCTTTTATTGCTTTTATAAAGTACGCCACAGAGAGAAAGAGAAGGTAAAGAAGGTGCTTCTGCTGCAGGTTGGCAAATTCCCAGCAGTGAGTCCAACAAGCTCTTACCGCGGGGCACAGTGAGGACTCATTTCCATTCATAGCTAATCTAAATTTAGGAGGAATTTAAAGTTATAAAGAAACATGTTCTGGATAAAAAGGATAAGAAGAGGTAGCTACAATGTAGCAAACGTGGTGTGTGCTAAAATTATGGCATTAGCATATTGTGTGAAATAAGAGCGCAGGAAATAGAAGCTGCAACATGGCAGTTGTTATGTAAAACATAAAAAGTAGGGTATATTGCCAGGCATAGCCCGGCCAAAAAACACACTGCTGCTTCATACGCCAATCCTAATCTAAAGAGAACTGGAGTAAAATGCGCCTAATAATTAACTTAGACAGAATAGGCGTGCACCCACTTGTGGTCCAGTGCTGTGGTAATTTTCTGCTTTTAATAATTAACTTAGGCCTCATGCACACGACCATGTTTTTGTCCACCCGTAAATACTGGCGTAAATACAGGTCCGGTGTCACCCGTATTTACGGGCACGTTTTTGGCTGCAAAATTGCACTGCACTAATCGGCAGCCCTTCTCTCTATCAGTGCAGGATAGAGAGAAGGGACAGCCCTTTCCGTAATAAAAGTAAAATAAATTCATACTTACCCGGCCGTTGTCTTGGTGATGCGTCCCTCTCCTGACATCCAGTCCGACCTCCCTGGATGACGCGGCAGTCCATGTGACCGCTGCAGCCAGTGATTGACCTGTGATTGGCTGCAGCGGTCACATGGGCTGTAACGTCATCCCAGGAGGCCGGACTGGAGGGAGAAGCAGGGAGTTCTGGGTAAGTATGAACGTCTTTTTTTTTTTTTTTTTTTACAGCTTTATCTATACTCTGATCGGTAGCCACTGTCCAGGGTGCTGAAACAGTTACTGCCGATCGTTTAACTCTTTCAGCACCCTGGACAGTGACTATACACTGAGGTCGCCTAGCAACGCCTGTAATTACGGGAGTTTTTACGGTCGTGTGCATGGGGCCTTACTAAGAGGTGCATGCCTTTTAATAAATTAGATGCATCTCTGGTTGCCCGTGCACCATCTATGCCAGTTATTAGCTGCAGTATATTTCAGCTAAAATTTACACCATTTTCTGCCGTAAACCATAATAAATGAGTCAAGCTGTGGTTGGCCACGCCCCCTACCGCAGAGCGCCGTCCATTTTTGTAAAAGTACCGGAGATGGGATTATTTGCAAGAAAACTGGCGTAGAGTGCTTGATAAATTCCCCCCTAAGGCCAAATGCACACGATGCAAACCCGCAGCGTAATGCAGTACCAGCAAAGTAAATGTTGAAATGTAAGATTTCAAGAAATCTCATCTACACATTACGGTTTTTTTCTGCACATTTCTGCTTGCGAATTGTATCGGAATAGTTTAAGAAAAACAAAATGCACAAAGCATCAAAATTTAAAAACCACATCAAAAACCGCACTATTAGGTGCAGATTTTACCTGCGGTTTTGATACGGATTTTCTGCACCAAATTCCGCAACGTGTGCATTTAGCTTAAGAATGAATTCACACGTGGAAGATTTGTTGTAGAAATTTCTGAATGGACTTGCAGAAATCCATCTGCTAGCTGCATAAACAACCCCAATCTGATGAATGGAACAGATTTTCAGCCACAGAAATTTCTGTAACAAAATCTGTCGCATGTTAATATTCCCTAAGGACAAATTCAAACAGAACAGATTTCTGCAGTTTTTAATGTCTTATTTTTTTTACGTTAAGAGTGGCTCCTTGTGTAGTAAAAGTATAACTGAAAGATTTATGGCTTATTACATGGCCATATTACAGATTTATAATACAGGACTCAAAGATCTATGGGACAATACTGTACCTCTGATTTCATGGCTTGTTCTATCGCAGTCAGGCGCACTGTTAAAGGGATATTCCCAGATATGACAATAGTCACCTATCCACAAGATAAATGATAATTGTCTGATCGCTGGGGGCCCACAGCTGGAACCCCCATCGATCGCGAGTAAAGGGGTCCTCCTGTTTCTCCTTAATGCTCGACCACAGTGAGGAGGACATTGAATGGAGCGGCGCTCGGGCGTACGCGCTTCCACTCAATTCAAAATCTATGGGACTTGACGGAAACAGCGGATTATAGTGCTCGAAAGTTGTCGAAACAGCGGCCGCATGCTCGCACGCCGCTACATTCAGGCTCCTCCTCGATGCGCGGGGTGAGGAGGATCTGGGAGTTGGGGCCCCACTGTTCTCGCAATCGGTAGGGCCCCCAGCGATCATACAATTATCACCTAACCTGTGGATAGGTGATAATTGTTGATTCTCGGACAACACCTTCAATACTGTTTATACTATGTATAAATCTCTTCTATTGTTTTGTGTTTTTTTTTTATAATAGCACAAATTCACATTGGAAAAAGGTTACAATGTATGTGTTATAAATTCTGCCTTTTACCATGTGTAATAAACAAGCTGAAGAGAAGACTGCACACACAGACACAACCAACCAATGGGGATCCGAGTAATTGCTCTTTGTTTAAATCCCTGTAGCAAAGATAAATAAGGTTCACATCAGGAGGAGGAAGCCGAGAGAACAAGAAGGATGTGTAATCTGTGATTGGCACATAGATAGTTGTTGGGCAGCATGGCATTCACACTAAATCTGAAGTGTACTCAGTACTTTTCCAAAAACAACAGACAATATTTGTAGTTTACCACATGGGTGCAGACCGGCTTCTATAAAGGTCTATTGTGTGTCTATAAACTTCCTTATTAAAGACTCCAGTACAGAACCAGGGCTCTACCCAGCCCGTCTACTGCCCGAGGCTGCAGCGGACCCCACCTCCTGCCCATTCTTTACAAAAACCCAACTCCATTCTACACCATTAAGCTGTAAAGGTGATCACTTATATAGAGATGCAATGTAAGACCGCACTGCTTAAATGACTGAACATAAGAGGAAATATGTACTGCATACAGACCGTTTTTAAAGAGTATTTCAATGTATAATGCATTATTAGCATCCACCTACATAACTAAGCATTAGGTTCCTGCAGAAGACCGTGTTTTTCTTCAATGTGCTGTCCAAATTTTTAGGAAATAGCACACTGACCCATTCATTTGTATGGGCCTATGAACACATCAGTGTTTTCTGCAGATCCATTGTTCCGTTCCGCAAATGATAGAACATGTCCTATCCCTGTCCGTTTTCGCAGACTCATGCCTGTCAAGTTTGAGGGGTCCGCAAAGATAACGGATAGCAGACGGATAGCCATCCGTGTGCTGTCCGCATTTTGCAGATAGGTTGATAGAAAACGCCTGGGAAATCTGATAACTTAACTTACCCAAGGGGATGGACCGAGAAATACATGGCCGTAGTAACGATTGCGGAAGCAACTTGGAGGCTTTACAGATCCAAATATGGACACTAGGATGCAAAGTTTGTGGCCCAATCAATGGTAACGGTCGTGTGCATGAGCCCTAAGAGACAATAAAAACAGCCAAATCCATGGCATTCTCCACAACAGAATGGGGAAAATCCGCCGCATACTGTGAATTCTGCACAGATTCCGTGATATGTGGATGGAATTTTGAAATAGGCATTGCAGCAAAAATGGAGTCACTGACCATAGTCTCTTCTGTATTGTAGATTTCAAAATGAAATAGATAAAAGCAGCCAACACAGAAATAGAGAAATGACAGTAGTGACTTCCATATAAGTGTAAATGTGGATATACATGGGGAGAAATTCACCAATATACACCAGCATTATGGGATTAAAAAAAAAGTCGCAAATTATGGTGCACGCCATATTTTCGCAATACTTTCTGACTTTTTGCTGTTTTATGCAGTCTCCACCACTTAAAAAGTAGGTGGGGCTTAGTGTAAGGGGTGGGGCCACCCTCAATTTAACAAATTTACTATCATTTACGCCAGAAGCTGATGGAAATTGTAATTTGTACCTGGAGTAAGTTTTCCTTTCTGGCGCACGGACAGCCACAGTTGCGCCTGCTTTATTAAGAGGCGTGTGTCTCTTATTAAATTAGGAGCATTATACGTCAGCGCTCTTTATAATAAGAGTGGTCTATGAAACGCCAGTCTTAATAAATTCCCTCCATTGTCTTCAGGAATCCCAAACGTTTAACCCTTTTAATGTTGCAGGCAGTTAGACATGCAGTTTTGCAGTATGAACTGCAGCATATTGTAGTTTTATCCATAACTCTTCAGCTCGCAGACTGCAGAACAAAACAGGTCACACAGAAAGGAGGTCAGAGAATAAAAGAAGTGTGATTAGAATCATGATTCCAGGTAATTATTAGCACAAAGAGAGATGCCACAAAGTGTATTCTGCAGCTGCCGTCAATTCCAGCTCCACTAATCCCTCTCGGCAGAACACTGTATTTCTGCCCTCCTGTGCACCTCTCCGGGGAAACTGATAGTTTGTTAGTGCTGTATAATGAACTGTACAACGTGAGCTACAAACTAAGCTTGTTGCCGGAAGATTTATAAAAGGATTGTGCAATTTAGTGTCGCAGACAATGATTCCGCATGGTAATTGCTGATCATTACACCCGGAGAGAGGACTTCTCCACAGATATTTATAAGAATACTGCGACAGCAGCCTCCCAAAATTTTAGGAATACTTTGATTGGTGGGGTTTTCGACTCCCGACACCCCCCAATGATCAGCAGAATGAATGAGCACTTAGTTGTGGCTGTGTCTGGTACTGCAGCTCAGTCCCGAAAACTTGAATTGAACCAAGCTGCTGTGAGCTGCAGTACCAAGCACAGTCACAACCAAATGTATGGCGCTGTGCATGGGTAAACTAGGTGAGCGACGCAGACCCTTCATTCAGCTGATAGCAGGGAGTGGCGAGCATCGGACCCCCACCCATCAGATATTAATTAACCTATCCTAAAGGCCCTTTTACACGGGCCAATGATCGGGCAAATGAGCCTTCATATGAACATTAGTTCCCATTCATTGCACTGTGCAAACAGGGCAAGGATCGGCCGATGAACCAGCAAACGCTCGTTCATCGGCTAATCGTAGCGTTTATACAGTAGAAAATATTCGGCAGCACATCTCCCTGTGTATGGGGACAAATGATCGCTCGTCCCCATCTATAATCAGACATTACTCCTTGTAAAACGCCCAAATGAGCCTTGGTCAACGAGCGGACTCGTTGATCAGCGCTCGTTTTCACAGCCCATGTTGGATAGGCCATCAATATTATAGTCTCAGAAAACCCTTTAATGTTGACTCCACAAAAATTGTCAAAACTAAGTTAGCACACGTCTGTGGCTCCTATTCAGGCCAATATGAGACATGTACAACTGCATGCAGATAAAACCCCATTAATGGTGATCGGTACTCTGTACGGAGGACACGGAGTACTGATCCTTGGTTTAAGGGGTTGTCGACTTTGTAAACTCCATTCTATATGCCATATTGGTATCAATTAAATAAAGGGTTAACTCCTGCTAAAGTTCCTCCTCCATTAGCCAGAGAATACAACAACTGGAAGGAGCCTCTTTCTTTCCTGACTAACAGCTACTAAAAATAGTGGCAAATACCCGTCATCGCAGTTAGAAAATGCAGTGGACGCTGCAGAGAAAATATAGTATTACATAGCATGTTCTGTATACTTGATGACTGGTCTACCAGATAAAGCTCTGTTCACATTGCGTATGAGCACGCTGGCTGAGGTATATCTCCAATGGAAAGCACCAGTGTAAAACTTTTTTTTACTGTATGCCTCTGCATGTAATATTGTAATAGACTAAGCTATTCTATACAGTGAAAAAACAAAAACAAAAAAACGGTATGCCAAAGCCTATCAGCCCAGCATATGTTAAAGGAATGCCTAGTCAGTGAGGTCCTATGTATACGGTCAAGGTTTGCGCCAGGAACTTTCTCGGCGGAAGCACCGAACGTAAGGTTAAAAACTAATACAAGGCCTTGCCTGAGCCCTTCAAAGCGGGAGCAGGTCTATCGAGAAACTCTACCCTCTAGCTAAAAAAAAAAATGGGTCCAAAGTGGCAATCTCATCTACAGCATGACATCCATATGTCCTCATAGGTTATTTTGGGAGTTTGTTAGAAATCTAAAGAGAGATATGTTTTGAATAGTTTGTTTCTGGTAGTTCTACTGTTCTTTAAAAAAAATAAAAAAATAAAATCGGATGTTTGCAGAACAACCGATTCAACATTTGGATTTTGATGCGGATTCACCCTATGCATTCCAAAGCACCGCAGCATGCTCTGATTTTCCAATACATGTTGCTGGGGTTTTGAAAAACCCATTCACTTGTATTGCACTATAAATCCGTTACGTGGGGACCCGGCCTTAAAGTCAAAGCCTATAATATGAGTACATTAAAATTCCTTTATCCCACACCCAGAGGTCCAGCAACCATTTAAAATATTTCTCATTTCAAGTTTAATCTAAAATCCTCTCAAGGCGCAGAATCTTACCAAAGATTCAAGAGAGAAAATGGCATCATGAATCCTGTAACATTTATTAAGAATTATTAGGAATAATTCTCCTTCGTAGACTGCTGTAAAACTATCAATTAACTCCTAAAGGTGGCGATACCTAGAAAATCCAGCGAGATAAAGTGGTGTACAAGTCGCTTACCATCATTTGTTCCTAAAGAGAATCTGTGACTGTACCACGATAACAAAGAAAGCCACGTCCTTTCACGTGGACATGGAAATTACAGAAAATGCACAATGTCTGATGGATGACTATGTAACTTCAAGGAAAACTGTGGAGCACAAAAGCTGGAAGTAAGCAGGGCCTTTTTTTTTCAGTTGACAGTGAAGCAGCTGAAGATACAGCTACATCTTTAATAGTCTTATCCAACAGCACCAACTATTGCCCATGCAGATAAATACCAACATAGACATTCTGATGGAGTGCGCCAGCAATATGATGGCAGATGCACCTACTCATGATACAGAATGTGCTGTTTAAGAGCATTTTCCAGTGGGCTTGCTCTTTATAGATGACCTGTCCACTCTCCCGACTTGTCTCTTTTAGTAAATACTTCTATTTCCCAAGAAATAATTCCAGAGCATCTTTTGTTGTTCTGTTCCTCGGTTATTCCTCTTATTAATAAATTGACAACTGTGCGTTGCCATTCCCTTTGTCAATGAGGTATGTTCCCACACAGTCATATAACCAGTGCGGACAGTGTAAAAGGTGCGTAGGGAGAGGCCCTTTTAACCAGGGGAGTGGCAACATTTAGTTGCCAGTTTATTCATATATTTCCAGGAGGAATAACAGAGTAAAAGCAAATGCAGAATTGAAGAGATGATTCAGAATTGTTATTTTATGGGGAATACAAATATTTAGTAAAACAGACGTGTCAGGATTAAAAAGCTGTTAATGGAAATGTCCAATGAGCCCCTCCATCAGCTTGAAATTTTTGAAAGATAGGGGAAGGCATGGATAAGTGCGGACTATTTACTGGGATTGACTAGCGCAGGAGTTATTACATTGCTGCCACGTATTACCATATCATACTTAAACTGGATCTGTCCGCTAAATATGCTGCCCTACTATGTATGGGAAGCATATTACCTGCCTTAGGACCGTACTCCTAGAAGACCAAATGGCACAATAAAATAGTGTGCTGTTTGACTAATAGGAGTGCTAAAGGAATACTGCGGACTCATAGCTATCAGCCCGGTGTATACATGAGAGGAGCGCTCTACCCCACCTTTCAGGCCGGTGATTGGCGGATGGCTGCTGTGTATACGTGCATACACAGCAGCCTTTTAGTCACCCCATAGAGAGGTGGGGGAGCGCTGCCTTTATGAGTCCACTGTATTCTTTCAGCACTCCTATTATTCAAACAGCCCAAAATTGTATTGTGCCGTTTTGGCTACTAGGAGTACGGTCCGTAGTGTAATATACCGCCCTTACATAGGGTGGCACTTTCAGCTGACAAGTCCTATCACATTGGAATTCTCCCCATGTAGAGATCTTTTTGTAATCTTTGTAGCGGAGGAGGCTCTAAAGCATACGCTCGTAAACCTGAACAAGAGTAAATTAACTTACAGTATTCAGTCCGAGAACAATCACCAGCCAATTTATTCTCTGCAATACCTTTATCATTCTTCTGTGCTAGGGCTGTAAAATCCTACTTTAATCTTAATAAAATAGCATTAAGCAGGGTAAGATATTGCTATGGATTTCCTGCATTTTAAAGAATATGAAGCGCAGATCAATAGTTCAAGCCAGAAAAGATAATGGCTTATTATGTGGTAAAATGTGCGTGCGGCTCTGAAACATCACGTAGCGACTGCTTCAGAAGGGAGATATTGTTTTTGTTAAAATTAAAAGTTGTTTATAGAAGAACATTCAAAGATAAGGATACGGTCAAGACTGTAACCTTACATCTACATCTGTGCTCCCCAGCACGTGGCTCCCAAGCTGGTGGCATCTCTAAATACTATTGTGCACTATTGGCACCAGGGGCGTCATAGTATTACTGAAACTTGGCACTTAAGTAAAAAATATTCCAGCGGCAAGTAAAGGGTTATTCCCATATTATAATGTGTTGGCATATCACTAGGAAATGCCATAATGTCACTTTATGATCAGTGGGGGTTTGACCCCTGCGACACAAGGAAACCAGTAGGAAGGCACAAGAAGGAATCCTCAAGACTTGTAGTTGCGGAAGTCACAACCAGGCCACCATTCAACGGCAGAAGTCTCTCCTGCAAATTTTATTGTAGATCTGAAACAATTAAAGTGGATCTGTCAGCTGAATATACTGCCTTAGGTAATGACAGAATATTCCAGGGACAGGGCCAGTGTTCTATTAGCCAAAACGGCAGAAATCAAAGAATACAGCAGACTCAGCGGTTATTAGTCCGGTGTATTCATGAGGAGAGTGCTACCCCCAGCCTCCTCACAGTGACTGACAGCTGGCTGCTTTGTATCGGTATACACCGCAGTCCGTCAGTCACTGTGAAGCGGGGGGAGCACTATCCTCATGAATACCCCAGAGAGTGCTCTCCCCGCCTCCCCTGCCCTCCTCACTGATGGACTGTAGTATACAGATACATAGCAGCCAGTCACTGTGAATACATCAGACTAACTACCTATAAGTCTGGTGTAAACTTTAATCACTGCCATTTTGGATAATAGGAGAACGGACCTGTCCCTATAATATTCTGCACTTACCTAGGGCGGCATATTGAGGTTACAGAGCCGCTATAAGTGTGACAACGATGCAAAAATAGAAGAGATCGGGGTAAACACTTTTTCTCGCCACTCTACATGCTGTCTACATTTGCTATAAGGTAAATGTAGAGACAAACCATTTGCTATGTCAAGCACCAGGATGGTTAGTATCAGACTACTAACAAATCCCTGGTAGGAATAAAGCAAGCAGTACAACCACCTAAATATCCACATGAGAACCATACTAGTGTTTACTGAAAATAAATCCTAATCTTTCTATATTGCAAACACTGCTATCCTATCTGTGAGGCACCTGTGTCCCTCTGACACACCGGTTACGTTCTACAGCATTTTATAATGGGATTTGCTCTGGCCCTGCCCCCGATGCTCCAATGAGCACATAATCCGCAGTAACATCAGAGTTCAGCTCTACAATTTTCATTGACGCTAGTTAAGTTACAATTGCGAAAATTACTCTCATTCTAACAAACGATAAACAGCATGTGTAACACTCTCTACACCGCATCTCCAGCCACTTCACACAACCGGCACAACATAAATACTGTATCCATTTGCTTGCATACTTTTCAAATGTGTTTTTACTTTTTGGATGAATTCTTTTTTTTTTTTTTCTTTTTTTTTTTCAACTTTCATTTTTATTTGCCTTTTTTACATAATAACATTTCAATACAACATTGAACTTTGAAAAACAATTTAACATTTGCCAAAATGTATCGACATCTTTACCTTCACAAAATATTACACAGTAGAACATCCATACAAGAAAGAGTCTAGAGTTCACGAGTAATTCCAACACATAGCCAACCCTCCCATTCCACCTCCAGTCGTCCACCCCACCATAGAGACCTGTGCAAGTAGTCTAACAATACCTGGTATTGTCCTAATATCTTTCTCCCTGATACCTCTAGGATATCTCCAATGCTCCCAAAGAGCCACTAAGGTGTTCTCTTGCGTACCACGCTGTCTGTCTAAGCGAGGTCATCAATTCTCTGATCTCCTGATCATCAAATTGAGTAACAATGAATCCTTTTCATTTGGCAAAAAAGTGTGTTGTTTCCTTTTCTTTATGTCGTTCTGTTTCGAGGCGTTCTATATTCAAGAGCTTCTTCAGCTGTATAGTCACCTCTGATATTGTTGAGAGTTCCCTAATCAGCCAGTTCTGCAATAGACACCTTTTTGCTACCATGAGGACAGTATGTATTATTGAGGGCACCCGTCTAGATATCGCCGTATCCTCCTCCTCAGGTGGTCTCACCTGATGGAATAACATACATTGTGGAGACATTGGTAGGGATGTTGCCCAGAATGTTGTTGCAAACCTGCACATCTCCCCCCAAAAGTCTTGACAGCTCCAAATCCCGTGGTACATATCAGATTTGGCCAATTGACAATTAGGACAAGCGATTATCCTATCCGGATTAGAGGCAGAAGCCGGGATGTTGAAACCATAAATAGCATTATGCATAATTTTGAAATACGACTCCCTCCACCTCTCATTTATAATTTCCTTTCTAACAGTCTTCCACCCTTTCAGTATAACTTCCGCTATATCCAGATCCCCTGTCAATCTTTCCCACCATTTATAGCAATTTATACCCCTTGAAAAAGCTACCGCGAAACGTGCGTCGGGCTCTTGCTGTGGAGCTCATTTTTGGCTTGATATGCAATACACGGGTTGGTATGGCTTCTGGGACCTACTCTGATTTTTGGTGATACCCTGGTCTCTATACCACTTTATTTACACTGAGATTTCAGTGTTAGCTACAAGTCTCTCGTGTATACTATTTTTTACAGGGTCTGTATTACATTGTTCTGTTTCAGCATGCTTTTTGGAGACACATTTTGTGGTGTCGGTTATCCTTGTACTGTACATTTATAGCATAACTGTCATAGTGACCCTGTCCGGTATTATTGAATGTTGAATATAGGCCATTCTGAGTAGCCTCATGTTCTCCACATTGTATATTTTAATTGTCTGTGGTTTTTAGGTCCTGATGGCCAACATGTTCTTATGTATATTGTAATAAAGAATTTATATTTTTTGCAAGTTACTTACTGTACTTGGTGTCATTATTTTTCCCTTTTGGGAGATTTGATTTGTCTTCACATACAGTTATAGGTATTTATTGTCTGTTTTTCCTTGATATGTGTGGACGTTTACTATAACGTTTATCGTTAGGTCTGGTTCTATATAGGTATTCACTATGGTGGTAATAAAGTATTAAAAAACAGAGATATAACTCCCTGTTCACACAGAGCTTGCTGGCGCTGACTGATGCTGAACTCACGTCATAAAACTCCCGAAATCTCCCTGCATTGATTTCAATGGGAGGCAGAGGCGTTTTTTCCCCAGTGGCTTTTGACCGCTCCCAAGGAAGAAATCTTTTCAGAGGTGTTTTTTGTGGCGTTTTTGCCCATGGTTCTTGCATTAGCTTCAATGGCCGTGGACGAAAACTGCAGCGAAAACAGCGAAAAAAAAAGTGCAGTTTAAAATATTCTTCAAAATTCCTGAAGGAATTCTGCCTGCAAAAAACTGTGTGAACAGGGTCTAAGTGTGTATTCACACAGTGCAGTTTTGCAGCATCTTTCCTGTGCGGCCAAAAGCCATATCGAATAGCGCATGCGTTTTTACATCAATTTTTTCAATGTGGTTTTTGGCTGTGTGGTGAAAAAAATCGTGTTGTGTATACTAATGGCACGCTTTCCCATTGATGTAAATGGAAAGCTTAATAAAACGTTTGATGCGGTTTGCGGCACGTAAAATGCGTCAATTACACGCCGTGTGAACCTGCCAACTGAAAAGTCATTCACCACAGGGGCGTCCCTCTTGACATTCATCATTCTTAGCCTTTTGGTGTGTCCTATAGCTGCGGCCATTGAAAAAGCACTCCCAAAATGGGGGCCGGACAATGCCTAGCAATTTGAAGACACCTTTTCCTGACTTGTAGCCAAAAATAGGGTGGGGTGTGAGTCTCCCTCCGGCATTTACAGCAGCTACTGTAGGCCAGGCTGCTCTGCCTGATTCACCTTGCTGTAATTCTGGGAAGTGCTCCCTCTGGTGGCCAACATAGGAAAATATGTCAAATTATTATTTAATTTTGAATACTTTCCACCTCGTGGAAGAAAAAAATAAATAAAAAATACAGCAAAAAAACAAGAAAAAATAAAATAAAAATAAGTAACATACTTAAAAAAAATATTATTTGGCGACACATTCCCTATAAGTCTTTATGATACACTGCTAGCCGTGGTTTAAATGTTCTACGTAGGGAATTTTATTGCACCTCATTTCTGAAAGCGATAATTCAATAAATACTTTTAAAACTAATAAGTACTGGAAAAAGTATGGGCAGCAGCTAGAAATAGTGACTGCTACGTGGCCTCATTATGTCTAGAATATCCTAGTTCCAGTACCGTTCCAGGATGCAGCACCTTGGGAACACAAAAACCATGCCTCCTAACGTGCACACAAATGGAATTAACTTAGAAGCACAGCCCCGTAGAAAGACATTAAGGAATTAACAAGTGAGATTTCTGCTTGGGGACGTCTTTCTTCTGGATTAGCAACAGTTACAACCTCTATTAGAAGTCATTGCATTGCCCAAAAGAGTTGACACTCAGCTGTCCACAGGTTTTAAAGAGACTCTGTCACCACATTATAAGTGTCCTATCTCCTACATAAGGAGATGGGCGCTATAATGTAGGTGACAGATCGTTTTTTTTTTAAATAAAAAGCACTGCTATTTTCACCATGTTATTAGCGATTTTAGATTTCTGCTAATGAGTTTCTTAATGCCCAAGTGGGCGTGTTTTTACTTTAGATCAAGTCGGTGTTGTACAGGAGTGTATGACGCTGACCAATCAGCATCATGCACTCCTCTCCATTTATTTACACAGCGCATAGGGATCCTGCTAGATCCTTATGTGCTGTCTTATACTAACACATTAACAATACTGAAGTGTTTAGACAGTGAGTAGACATTCCACGTGATGTCTATTCACAATCTCTGCACTTCGTTACTGTTTCTATGGTAGTTACAGCAGAGGAAGCGTGATCTCGTTGTAACCTGTCATTTACAGCGAGATCTCGCGATATCACGCTTCCTCTGCTGTAACTACCGCAGAAACAGTAACGAAGTGCAGGGATTGTGAATAGACATCCCGTGGAATGTTTATTCACTGTCTAAACACTTCAGTATTGTTAATGTGTTAGTATAAGACAGCACATAAGGATCTAGCAGGATCCCTATGCGCCGAGTTAATGAATGGAGAGGAGTGCATGAGGCTGATTGGTCAGCGTCATACACTCCCCTGTACAACGCCCACTTGGTCTAAAGTAAAAATACGCCCACTTGGGCATTAAGCAACTCATTAGCATAAATCTAAAATCGCTAATAAAGTGGTAAAAATAGATTGTTTTTTTAAAATAAAAAGCATTACTGTCACCTACATTATAGCGCCCACCCCCTTATGTAGGAGATAGGGCACTTATAATGTGGTGACAGAGCCTCTTTAAATGGTGTATATAAAGCTTATTGCCAGCAGGATTACATCCCCAGCTCCTCCACTGCTCGGCTTATGTATCACAGTAGATTTTGCATTCTATTCATTAACCACTGTTATATGTCCCTAATAAATAAAGAAGTGCTGCAGTGAACTGAATTGTGGATGGACACAGAAATATAAGTAGTCAGATTCCATATCGGAGGATACGATCTACGGAGTCCCTTCTGGAATAGCTCTTTTAATATCCGAAGTGACGGAAGCCTGCTGTCATGTATTCCAAATGTTAATTTCCCCCCTTGTTCACCTTACATTATTATTCTGGCAAAGAACACACATTGTGATCTGTGTTGTGTCAAATTTATATTGTCCATGATGTATCTGACCTCCAGTTTATTGCTTTGAAGGCAGACTATAATAAACCAGTGTAAAGTAA
Source organism: Rhinoderma darwinii (assembly GCF_050947455.1). Classification (NCBI taxonomy): domain Eukaryota; kingdom Metazoa; phylum Chordata; class Amphibia; order Anura; family Rhinodermatidae; genus Rhinoderma; species Rhinoderma darwinii. Next base: position 422,596,842 of record NC_134688.1, read on the forward strand.
ATATAGTGCTCCTTGTCTCTGGATCATTCATTGTTTCAATGGCCTAACTGTGCAGATTTCTGAACTCGGTTCCTGTGACATGGACGGGGAATGTAGGGGGGATTTTGGGTTTCAGTGAAGTTCTGTGAAATGTGTGGGAGCTACAGATGAAAGATTTTGAGTTTTGCCGATTCAAGAACTGGGCTGTGATTTGCCAGGTTTGATATTCGCTTTTGGTCGAATTTAAGAGAATAGGAAAATTAATTCTCGTATTGTATTCTATTGGCTGGCGAATCTGCAAATCAGGTAAATGGGGGCTACAAGAAAGGTTATGTGTGCGAGCTGGCGGAGAAGAAACTGACCAACGGTTTCATCAGGGGTTACAAAGTATATGAATGTGACAGTAATGGAACCGTAGAAACCTCGTCCCTACATGTGCAGAACAGTGACAGAGGAAATATGTGGTTACTATTGAATGTCCTGCGCTGTATTAAATGGAAAGAAAGTGACAGGTGATTAGGGGTTTTCCCTGTATCATTGGCAGGCACAGCTTATAGTGGAGGATCCAGTAAACAGCTCTTAAAGGGAATGTATCCCCTATTTTTTTTTCCTAATATCAGATAGTAAAATAATATTTTTTTTCCAATCTGTTTTTATTTTTGGATTGTAGATTTTTTTTTAAATTCTATTTCCTGTAAATAATTATGGGGGCACCCATCTTGCCTGAGCTGCTGTTGAAGAGGATCTGTCACTAGTTTAGTAATGCCCTAGCTAATCTGAGAGGAGCCGTCACACTGATAACACTAGTGAACATTGTGTCCCAAAAAGTTTATTATTTTAAAAGTTATGAACTTCTTCTAAATATGCAAATTAGGCTATACTAGACAAATGGGAGGTAACAGCAGCGATTCTCCTGAGGTGGAGCCTCCTCACAGCCTCTGACCTGTCCTATCAGCATGAAGCTGCTTCACGCACTGAGGCTGGAGGGAAGAGGGATTACTTCAAATAGCCATGTCTCCAGCTAGGACAGTGGTTCTGGTGGCATATGAAAGATAAGATTCTAATCTTTCATAGGACACCAGGCACACATTTCTAGCTGTAAAACAACCGTAGGTAACACCAGTTGAAAACACATTTTGGGAATGGAAGCTGTATACTATATGATCAGGCTGTGTTGCTGGAAGGGAACTGTATGAGCTGATTGGACAGCGTCATACAGAAAACATTAAACCGCCCAGAGTGAAAAATAGAGAGTCACCTCCTATTTGGCTATTATAGCCAAATTTAGAAAAATGGCCATAACTTTTTTTTAAAACAAATCACACTGTAGTTATCAGAATCATAGCGCCTATTAGATTAGTTAGGGAATTAATAAACCAGTGACAGATCAGCTTTAACAGCATTTAGAGATATGATTTACAGCAGCCACATGGACATAGGAAACAATAGTCTTTAGCTGACCAATGGACTTCTATGGGAGAGTTTTCTAGGCATGCTCTGTGACATGTGCAGAGGTCATTGTGCAGGAAGGGATATGAGGGTGCTGTGTCCGTCACCTATTGTCAATGGAGGATCGTGGGTTATCTATATAGAGGTGTTACTTTTAGGCCTTATTCACACTAACGTGTTTAACGTCCGTGATACGCGAGTGAAAATCACGCGCGTCGCACGGATCTATGTTAGTCAATGGGGCCGTTCACACAGTCCGTGATTTTCACGCAGCGTATGTCCGCTGCGTAAAACTCACAACATGTCCTATACTTGGCCGTTTGTTGCGCATCACGCACCCATTGAAGTCAATGGGTGCGTGAAAATCGCGCACGGCACACGGAAGCACTTCCATGTGTGGTGTGTGATTCGCGCAACAGTAGATAAAGAAATGAAGGAAAAAATAAAAGCACTTCCTTCATTTATTTTTCTAAACATCAAATTCGCGTGTCAGAAGGATGGCATATGCGTGAAAATCACGCAGCCACGCACCATTCACTGATGACACACGGAACTGCAACACGGTGCGTTTTTTGCACGCGCAAAACGCACACGCTCGTGTGAATAAGGCCTTAATTGTAATCCTGCCTGTAATGACAATGAGATGACTGCTGAGAAGTGATCTCTACAGAACAAGAAGGGTCAGTTTGTTATGAGGCTCAGTGGCCAGAATGAAAACTGCAAGATTTATAGATCATTTTTTTTTATACAGATAGCATTGGAAAAAAAATCAGAAAAAAATCTTAAAAAATATGTTTAACATAAAACGTTGATTTAAACAAGTGGTCATTTTCTGACGACACATTCCCTTTAGACCCCTTCAAACGCTGCAGATTTTGTAGCAGAAATTTCTGCGACTGAAAATCAGTTCCATTGATCTGAATGGGTTGTTTCACAAAGAGCAATGATTGGTTTAGTATGGGAACCATCGATCTATAATCGTTCGTCCGCATACAGTTCCATCATGTCGGCAGCACATTCCCGGTTTACATTCCCTGCTGACTAGCGACCATTTATTGGCCGCATAAACTAGCATATCAGCCGATGAATGAGCGTTTGCTCGTTCATCGGCTGATCATTGCCCTGTTTACACAACGGCCTTTACTCACATAGGTCAATGTCTAAAGCCAGTTCTAGACACATCCAAATGTACAGATTAGGGCCTGTTCACATCACCGTCTGTGTTCCGTTGAGAGGTTCAGTCGGAGGTTTCCGTCGGGTTAACCCCTCAGCGAAAGCAAACGGACACCTAAGCTTCCGTTTCCCTCACCATTGATCTCAATGGTGACGGAAACCTAGCTAAACCATCAGATAGTTTTCCATCACCATTGATATCAATGGTGAGGGAAACGGAAGCTTAGGTTTCCAGTTGACTTTCTGCTGAGGGGTTAACCCGACGGAACCCCTCAGCGGAAACGAATGCTAATGTGAACACACCCTTACAATGTTGCTTCTAAAATTGCCCCAAATTTGAGCCATCTGTCTTTTTACTACAAAATAAATGACATAGGTGAGAAAAGTGGAGGAGTGGCCAACCTATCATTTTATCAAAGACAAAAGGTGAAGAAAAAAATGAGCAAATTGGTGGCACAAATGTATTGCTGCAAATAGCAGATGTAAAAATAAATAAATAGACAAATCCAAAGAGACCAGATGTAATGAATTAGGTGCAATACTCGGCAACAACCAAAAATATGCCATTATGAATAAATGTGGGCAATTGCGTTTCAATTCCTCACATTATTTAACATCTCGGCTTGCTGTATGTGAATGAAAGCATTGATCAAATTCAGTGGCTTAAAATATATCCTGATAATGTCCTGTTGTATAACAGAATTAAGTTTGTTAGTAATCGTAATGCATGACATTACAAAGTTTGCTCTGTAACAAAACAATTTTCCGATAAGTATTCTTTCCCTTGTGAGTTACTCTGATCCTTGTCAGTTTTGTGACCAGTTCCGCTTTAGTTCTGAAAGAATGAACCTGTACATGACATGCAGAGGATTACACTGATTGAGATGCAATTTGCCTAGCAACCATTCATTAGAGAAGGTTCAGAAACCAGCCAAGCAATCCAATCCACCTCCTTGTCTGCTTGCTGAAAAGAGAAGTCTCCTTTACCTTCAATTCCAGCCATACTGTTAAACATTTGGATCATTGTTGCAAAGAGCAAAACACTTCAACGGTCCACATTATATTGCACTGATGACCTTAGCATGTCTTGTCATACTTTTATCCAGAGGAAAAGCTAGCAGTGGGGGTGGTGGCCCTGGGCCCACTGATACGGTGGGACCCAGGGGCGGGCTGTGCCGCGGTGGCATGTCCCTGTCTCAACTGTATATGCGTCCTCAGGATACAGATAGTTGAATCTAATGCTGTGGAAGGAAGTGGTCAGCTCCCTGCTTCATCATTCACTGTGTAACGCCGGCCGTGAGACGCTTGGCACAGACCGGCGTGATGCAGTGACATCATCGTGGCTCTCTGTGCCGAGCCACTCATAGCACATACCGGAGGAGCAGAGGGATCTCCTTCACTCGTCGTGGGAACGGGGATGGGTGAGTAATGATTATTTTGTTAATCAGGCATTGTGGTGGCATTGTATTGTGGGGGCAGCTATGTGTGGGGGCAGCTATGAGGGCAATATACTGGATATGGGGGCATTATACTGTGTAGGGGCAGCTATGGGGGCATTATATTGTGTAGGGTCAGCTATCTGGGCATTATACTGTATAGGGGAGGCTATAGAGGCATCATACTGCGTGTTGGGCAGCTATGGGGCATTATACTGTATGAGGAGGCATTATAAGAGCAATATACTGTGTGTGGGGCAACTATGGGGCATTATACTGTATGGGGAGGCACTATAAGAGAAATATACTGTGTGCGGGGAAGCTATGGGGGAATTATACTGTGTGTGGGCACTATAGGGGCATTATACCATGTGGGTGGCAGTTATGGGGGCATTAGACTGTATGGGGAGGCACTATAAGCGCAGTATACTGTGTGGGGCAGGAATGGGGGCAGTATACTGTGTGGGGCGGTTCTATAGGGGCATTATACTGTGTAGGGCAGCTATGACGGCATTACACTGTGAGGGCAGCTAAAGGGGCATTATACTGTGTTGGGGCAGCTATAGGGGCATTATACTGTGTTGGGGCAGCTATAGGGGCATTATACTGTGTTGGGGCAGCTATAGGGGCATTATACTGTGTTGGGGCAGCTATAGGGGCATTATCCTGTGTGGGGGCAGCTATGGGAGAATTATACTGTGTGGGGAGGCACTATACCGTGAATGAAAGTTACGTAAACAGTGTAGCAGTTACGGAAACAGCGTAGCTCTTTATGCTACGCTGTTTCTGTAACACCCATTCACTTCTGTGGAAGTTTACAGAAACAAGTGAACAAACTACGCTGATAACGTAAGTCTGACCCTGCCGGATGCAGCTCTGCAGTTGTAAACATACATTGGGGGTCCACTTGGTTTGGGCCCACTAGCATGTGTTCTGCCCCCCGTGCTAAACCCCTAGCTATGCCTCTGCTTTATCTCTTCCAGATGTGTGAAGCTGTATTTTCATTTTTAATCGGCAGTTACGGTCTCCAAAATCCCCCTGTACAAACTTAGAGTCAAACCTTTCAGTCTTTGCTATTTTCAGGCTAAAGAGGGTTTTATTATTAAAGGGGTATTCCCATAATCAACATCGCTCAGTGTCTGGTTGCTGGGGGCCCCACCGATCACTGGAACATGAGTCCCTAACCCTGTGTTGCTCCTCACTGCACCCCCCACAGTAAAGAAGAGCTTGAATGGAGAGGACGACGAGCATTCGCTCTGCCGATGCTGTACTCGGCTGTCTCCATCAGTCCCATAGACCTTGAATGGAGTGACACAGTGTATGCTCGTCTGCTGCTCCATTAAAAATCCTCCTCACTGCTGTCTTGCAGGGAGGCGGTAGACCCATGCTCTAGTGATCAATGACGGTTCCAGATTTGCAACATGCCTGATCCTTTTTTGCCACGGGAGATAAGCAGCTACTTCCAGAGAGGTCTGGCAGTGGGTAATTCATCTGCCCCATTGAAATAAACATGTACGCTTGTTCGAGCCGCACATGCATGTTCATGGTGGAGTTTGAAAAATAGCGGACGTTGTAGGTGTATGAACAGCCTAAAAATGGTGTACAGGATTAGAAAAACATGGCTGCTTTCTTCCAGAGCGCCACACTTGTCCACAGGTTATTTGTGGCATTGCAACTCAGCCCTATACACTTCAACAAGGATGGGCTGCAATGCCAGATACAAACCGTGGACAGGTTTCTGGTAGACATGTTTGTTTTAATCGTGTACAACCCCTTTAAGATCATTATGACACCACTGGCGCTTAATTCCTGACAACCAGAAGGGACAGGAATGGTTTGCTCAGACGTATTCTGCAAAGTCTGTAAGATACTGGATACTGCTTCACAGGTCGTTCACTCCACTGGAGTACTGAGACACTGCTGAAACATATTAGCAACAATGACCAAAATATTCTTATCTTCTTTGACATTGTTCTCAAACAAGTATTTTGTATGTGTCCCAGGAAGCATACATGTTGTCTCCCATTTCTTCCCACAGACCTTAAATCAGACAAATATCTGGCTGGGAGGCCGCCTGGTGTAGCAGAACCCCCCCCACCCCCCACCCCTCCAGCACCGCCTGGAAGATCAGGAATATTTTTTCTCAAAGAGGTCACTCCTATAATAGGATTTAATACTTTTTGTTTCTGGTGACAAATATTCTGTATGTCTTCCTCACAGAGATGTTATATGCAAGTCAGAAGTGGCCCTAATGGGGGACTATGGCGGATGATTTTACTATCATTGTATAGAATCCTTGAAGAAATTTGACTTAATGCACAAGTAAAAATGCCTGCCCAGGTGCCATTGTCACCAACTCAGACTTCGGGGGGATTCACACGAGCAGGTGCGTTTTGCGTGCGCAAGAGGCACTTAACAGCTCAATGTGTCAGCCCCGTATGATGCGCGGCTGCGCATCATTATGACACTCCGTTTGGATGTTTGTAAACAGAAAAACACGTGGTGCTTTTCTGTTTTCATTCATCCATTTCACTGCTGTTGCGCAAATCACGCTCGTCCCACGGAACTGCTTCCGTGTAGTGCGCGTGATTTTCACGCACCCATTGACTTCAATGGGTGCGTGATGCGCGAAATACGCACAAAGAACGGACATGTCGTGAGTTTTTCGCAGCGCACTCACGCTGCGTAAAAATCACGCCACTGTCTGCACGGCCCCATAGACTAATATAGGTCCTTGCGGCGCGCGTGAAAATCATGCGCGTTGCATGGACGTATATCCCGTTCGTCTGAATAAGCCCTTCAGGTGTAGGAACTTTCTAAATAATGATAAGATCTAGATCAGAGGTAGACAACCTTAGAGAGGTGGACAGGGCCGCCATCAGGAATTTCAGGGCCCCCTACAGCTAAATTTTCTGGGCCCCCAAACCGTGGCACCGCCTGTTAACAGTACTCCGTCCAGCACTATATCATGGTACCCAGGGCCGCCATCAGGGGGGTATTATGGGTACTGATGTGAGAGGCCCGGCCAAACCTAATTGAAAGGGGGGCCCGGCAACTGCCGCGACTTGCCTTTGGTAGAAAAAAACAGGCCCCTGCAATGGGGCTTGTTTTTTTCACCAAAAGAATGTCGTGAGCTGCGGGCCCCCCTTTCAATTAGGTTTGGCCGGGCCTCTCACATCAGTACCCATAATACCCCCCCTGATGGCGGCCCTGGGTAGCATGGGGGTCGTCACCGATCGCGCGCACCCGCAAACTCCCGCGCATGCGCACCCACGACCGCCTGGAACCGCGCACCGAATTTTGAGGCAGATTTTGACCTGCCCACACTATCTTGCCGCGTTTTTTGCCCGCTGCGATTGAGGACAGCAGACAAAAAACGCAGGGAAAAATGCATTTTCTGCCTCCCATTGATTTCGATGGGAGGTGAGAGGCGGAACCCCGGCAAGAAAGGACGTGCTGCTTTTTCTTTTTTCCGCGACTGGCTCCCATTGATTTCAGATTAAATCAATGGGAGGCTATTTTGGAAGTTCTTTAGTGCGGATTCTGACGAAGTGTCCGAGTCAATATCAAGGCCCAAAAACTCTGTAAACTGGGCCTTATTGTTAGGGCTTATTCAGACGAACGTGTAATACGTCCGTGCAACGTGCGTGATTTTCACGCGCCTCGCACGGACCTATGTTACTCTATGGGGGCCGTGCAGACTGTCAGTGATTTTCACGCGCCTCGCACGGACCTATGTTACTCTATGGGGCCGTTCAGACTGTCAGTGATTTTATGTAGCGTGTGTCCGTTGCATAAAACTCACGACATGTCCGATATTTATGCATTGTTCGCACATCACGCACCCATTGAAGTCAATGGGTGCGTGAAAATCACGCCCAGCACTTCCGCAGCAGTATAAACTATGAATGAAAACAGAAAAGCACCACGTGCTACAAACATACAAACAGAGTGTCATAATGATGGCGGCTGCGCGAAAATCACGCAGCCACGCATCATACGCTGCTGACACACGGAGCTGTTATGGACCTTTTGCATGCGCAAAACGCCACGTTTTTGCGAACGCAAAAAGCACACGATTGTGTAAATCCGGCCTTAGGGTAGGAACAAACTAGGCATGAACGCTGCGGATTTTATGCAACACATTTTATTGTGGAAAATCCGCAGCGTATTACAGTCACAGCAGAGTGGATGAGATTTGAACAAATCTCATTCACCCGCTGCAAAAATAATGGACCTGCCGTGTGGCTTTTGGCTTTTTAAGCTGCAGCGTGTCAATGTATTCTGTGGGATCGCTGCTCCTCTGTTGCGGAAATGCTGCGGTTCTGCCGCAAAAATCACACATGAGAAAAAAAAAAAAAGCTACTTTTTTAAATTTCTAAAAAAGTTTATACTTACCCCGTCCGTAGTCCTGGTGACGCGATCCTTTATTCTTAGCGCAGCCCGGCCTCCTGTCATGACGTTTCATCCCATGTGACTGCTGCAGCGGTCACATGGTCTACAGCGTCATCCCAGGAGGCAGGGCTACGTTCAGAAGAGAGAGATGCGTCACCAGGACTACGGCCGGGGTAAGTCTAAACTTTTTTTTCCCTGCAGGATTCCCGCAGCGGACACGCCTCACGAAATCTGCGCCACTATTTGGTGCGGTTTTGCTGTCGGAATTCCCTGCGGCTACCGGGGCGGATAAGCTGTGTAGTTTTACTCAGCATATCCGCCTAGTGTGTCCCTTATGATGTCGCTCCTGGAGCTGCTGCCGGTCTCTAAATAGGCAGTTGGTCCAGTAGAAATTGGTATATTTTTTTTTTGTGAACCAGCTTAAAAAAATACAAAACTTTTGTGTTAGGGCCTGTTCACATCACCGTTCGCTTCCGCTCCGGGGTTCCGTCTGAGGTTTCCGTCGGGTGAACCCTGCAACGGAAAGTGAAAGTGACAGCACAGCTTCCGTTTCCGTCAGCATTAGCGCAGTCGACTCCGCTATTGATTCCGTCCGAAAACCTGCCGGAATGGTGACGAACGGAAACCATTAGCGATGTTTCCGTCACCATTGAGATCAATGGTGACTGAAACGGAAGCTGTGCTGTCACTTTCACTTTCCGTTGCGGGGTTCACCCGAAAGAAACCTCAGACGGAACCCCGGAACGGAAGCGAACGGTGATGTGAACAGGCCCTAACACAAGTTTTGTATTTTTTTTAAGCCGATTCACAAAAAAAAATAATTCCAAATTCTACTGGACCAACTGCCTATTTAGAGACCGGCAGCAGCTCCAGGAGCAACATCATAAGGAACACACTAGGCGGATATGCTGAGTAAAACTACACAGCTTATCCGCCCCGGTAGCCGCAGGGAATTCTGCCAGCAAAACCGCACCAAATATTGGCGCAGGTTTCGTGAGGCATGTCCGCTGCGGGAATCCTGCAGGGAAAAAAAAGTTTAGACTTACCCCGGCCGTAGTCCTGGTGACGCATCTCTCTCTTCTGAACGTAGCCCCGCCTCCTGGGATGACGCTGTAGACCATGTGACCGCTGCAGCAGTCACATGGTATGAAACGTCATGACAGGAGGCCGGGCTGCGCTAAGAATAGAGGATCGCGTCACCAGGACTACGGCCGGGGCAAGTCTAAACTTTTTTATAAATGTAAAAAAGTACCTTTTTTTTTCTCATGTGTGATTTTTGCGGCAGAACCGCTGCATTTCCGCAACAGAGGAGCAGCGATTGCACAGAATAAATTGACATGCTGCGGCTTAAAAAGCCACACTGCAGGTCCATTATTTTTGCAGCGTGTGGATGAGATTTGTTCAAACCTCATCCACTCGGCTGCGACTGATACGCTGCGGATTTTCCACAATAAAATGTGTTGCATAAAATCCGCAGTGTTCATGCCTAGTGTGTTCCTACCCTAAGGCCGGATTCACACAAGCGTGTGCTTTTTGTGTGCGCAAAAACGTGGCGTTTAGCGCATGCAAAAGGTCCATAACAGCTCCGTGTGGCAGCAGCGTATGATGCGCGGTTGCGTGATTTTCGCGCAGCCGCCATCATTATGACACACTGTTTGTATGTTTGTAGCACGTGGTGCTTTTCTGTTTTCATTCATAGTTTATACGGCTGCGGAAGCGCTGGGCGTGATTTTCACGCACCCATTGACTTCAATGGGTGCGTGATGCGCGAACAATGCACAAATATCGGACATGTCGTGAGTTTTACGCAGCGGACACACGGACACACGCTGCGTGAAAATCACGGACACTCTGCACGGCCCCATAGAGTAACATAGGTCCGTGCGAGGCGCGTGAAAATCACGCACGTTGCACGGATGTATTACACGTTCGTCTGAATAAGCCCTAACAATAAGGCCCAGTTCACAGAGTTTTTGGGCCTTGATATTGACTCGGACACTTCGTCAGAATCAGCACCAAACAACTTCCAAAACCGCCTCCCATTGATTTAATCTGAAATCAATGGGAGCCAGTCGCGGAAAAAAGAAAAAGCAGTACGTCCTTTCTTGCCGCGGTTCCGCCTCTGACCTCCCATCTAAATCAATGGGAGGCAGAAAATGCATTTTTCGCTGCGTTTTTTGTCTGCTGTCCTCAATCGCCGCAGGCAAAAAACGCAGCAAAAAACGCGGCAAGATAGTGTGGGCAGGTCAAAATCTGCCTCAAAATTCTTTAAGGAATTTTGAGGCAGATTTTTTCGGCCTGCAAAATACTCTGTGTGAACAGGGCCATACATAAACAGCACTTTGAGACATTTTACTCACTGTGTCAGAAGAGATGCTCCCACTCCAGTCCTCGTCAGGCGATGTCTTCGGTCCAGATGTCGTCCTTCACCTCCAGGCAATGGCGGGGATCGAAGAACTCTTGCCGCCGCGCAAGAACTGGACTCCTCCCCCTCTCCTTACGCAGCTACGCTCTGGAGGAGGAGGAGGCGGAGTCGGACGAGGAGGCGGAGTCGGACGAGGAGGCGCTGAACGAGGAGGCCGAGGAGGAGGACGAGGAGGCTGAGGAGGAGGACGAGAAGGCCGAGGAGGAGGACGAGAAGGCCGAGGAGGAGGACGAGGAGGCGGAGGAGGAGGACGAGGAGGCGGAGGAGGAGGACGAGGAGGCGGAGGAGGAGGCAGAGGCGTGCCAGCAGGTAATTAGACTGTTGCTTTCCGGCGTGTCCGGTCGTTCGCGTGTGAACGCGCGTTTGCGGTAACGAGCGCGCCGGTGCGCGCTTGGGGTCGTTCGCGCGGTGTTTTGCGGCGGTGTTAGACGAGAGGGGGGCCCGCAGCTCACGACATTGCTTTGGTGAAAAGAACAGGCCCCATTGCAGGGGCCTGTTTTTTTCTACCAAAGGCAAGTCGCGGCAGTTGCCGGGCCCCCCTTTCAATTAAGTTTGGCCGGGCCCCCTACAGTAGTACCCCTAATACCCCCCTGATGGCGGCCCTGGAGGTGGAGATCTATTTGGAGGGTCTTGAGATGTACTTGGTACCAAGTTGTGACCAGACAATGTAAACCTTGGAGCACTTTTTTTATTTTTATTCTTTTTTTTTTATAAAACATTGTATTAGAGGATTTTAGACTACTTTGTTTATTATTAAAATATTGTTTTCATTTTTGAGATACAGCTTATATGTATCCTGGATACATAGAACCTGTATCTTGTTCTCAAACCTGAATCTGTCAGGTCAGCGGGACTGACGGCTTCGGTGACAGCAGGTTCTATGACATGCTAGATCCACATCTAAGTTATGAACTTGGATGTGATCGATAACAGCTAGATCCTGCATCAAAGACACACAGTACCCGATGTGACCGAAGCCGTCAGTCCCACTGACCTGGCAGATTTGGATTTGAGCTCAAGATACAGCTTCTATGTATCCAGCATACATAGAAGCTAAATAGCAAAAAGTTTTTTGTTTTTTTTATGAAAACCAATTACAAATGTGTCTACATTGTTTTATAATAAAAATAAAAAAAAGTGCTCAAAGGTTTACATAGCTTTTTAACAGTGTCATCCTGCTGCGACTCCTAATACTGTGCCTGCTGTGCTGCCCAGTGCCCCTAAATACTGTACAGCAAAAATATCAGTGACATACAAATAGTACACCTGAAAATAATAGTACCACTTAGATAGTGCCCAGCAAATAGTGCCTGACAGTAATAGTGCCACAGACATAGGAGAAAATGTATCGATACTTGTGCCAAGGAAAAGTAGAGTTGTTGCTTATAGCAACCAATTAAGTTTTAGGTCTTATTTTTCAAAAGGCCTTTAGAAAATAAAAATAAACCTGAATGCTATGGGCAAATACTCCACTTTTCTTTTGCACCAGTTTTGATCAATCTACCTTATAGTGTCCCCAAAAACGACAGAGTGCCAAAAACAGTAATAGTGCTTCCCATAGAGCCCCCAAAAGTAACTGTGCCAAAGTGCCCCATAGTAATAATTCTCCCCCAGTGTGCCCCATTAGTAATAGTGTTTTCCAAGACTTCCCCCAATATTCAGAATGCTCCCCTAGAGTGCTCCCCATTAGTAATCGTGCCCCCTATAGTATTAATGCTCCAGCCAGAGTGCCTTCATTAGTAACAGTGGCCACACAATTAGGTGTACCACAGAGGACAAAAAAAATAATAATTCCCCTAACTCCCGTTCCATGACGCCTTTAGCTGTGTGGTGTAGGCCACAGTTGTCTCATGGCCTGCAGGCGTGATGATGTCAACAAACAGTCTGTACTACAGATCCGTCCTGTCGTAGGCTACAGGTTTAAAGGCTATGTATACCTTTCAAAATATATATATTTTTTTTTAAATAAAAAACGTGTACCAGTGTGATTCGTGCAACTTGGTAATTACATTTTATTGAAAATTATCTTTCGTTTTTGTTATACAGCTGCTTTGTATCCTTTATACTGAGCAGCTGTATCTTGCGCTCCCACCTGAATCAGTCAGGTCAGCGGCACGGACGGGTTCAGTTATGAACTTAGATGTGATTGATAACAGCCCGATCCGTTGGCACTGAACCTGTCAGTGCAACTGGCATGACTGGATTCATACTTCTCCGCCAGTGCCACACAGGAAATCGTAGTATAACAGATGTCTCAACTGTGTAATATCATCTGCCATATAGTGGCGCCTTTATTTCTTGGCTGTTTTATTAAAAAGTTTCAGTACATCCTGTATATAATGGCCAAATAATGTAAGAGATTACCAGTGATACCGATGGAGGTATTGTAAATACTCACCACGGTAGAATGGGCTCCAGGCCAGTTGATCTACGGTGAAAGGAGCCCTCAACCAGCAAATTTCAATGTACCTACAATAGAAAGGCAGAGAAGGCAAAAAGGTGAGCAAATAACACGCCAATTTTTTTAAAAATAAAATAGGGAAACAGATGGAAACTTCTACATTACAAATTTTAAATTGTGGATTTAGGATTTTTATTTTATATAAGAACAGTAATTAGAAAATCCCGCTGGATGGTTTGGAATGAACTACATCATGCTAAAATTTATCACATGCTGTCCTCTGACAGCGCTGAATGCCTCTGATAGGTCGTCTAACGGTACTTTAAATGTTTCAGATCAAGATTAAAACATGTGTAAACACAAAATGCAGCTTTTAACCCCTTCCAGGACGAGTTGTAGTTTTTCACCATTTATTGTAGATAAAACCTATTGGGAAACTGGGAAAAAAATCTTTGTGGGATGGAATAGGAAAAAAACAGCGATTCCTCAATCTTTTGGGGGCTTTTGTTTTTACGGCGTTCACCGTGCGGTAAAAACAGCATGTTGACTTTATTCTGTGGGTCAATACCAAATTTATATTGTTTTTTTTTTTTTTTTTAAGTTTCACTACTTTTACAAGGAATAAACTAAGGCGGGATTCACACGACCGGGTCCCGCCCGAGCCCGAGTGTCGGCCGGTAAAATCGGCCATTTTGCCCCGCCGGTTTGCATAAAGTTTTGCATCCGTTCCGGGCCGGGCAGATCTGGACAGTGACATCAGCGGCAACTCCTGAAGGGGAATCCCCATGTCTTCGGGGATTCCGCTTCAGGAGTTTCCCCTGATGTCACTGCCCAGATATGGACAGAGACATCAAGCACTCTGTCCAGGAGCGGAATCCCCGAAAACACGGGGATTCCGCTCCTTCAAGGAGCTAAAGTGGGGCTAGCACATAGCAGAGCGTTGAGATACCTTCCTGCTCTGCTATAGTGGCGTCGCTACAGCAGTAGCAGCCGCAGCAGCTGCTAGCGGCGCCATGGAAGGTGTCGCCGGGCCAGGGCGCTTTTAAAACAAGCAGGGGAAGGGAGCCAGCGCAGCGCTCCCTCCACCTGCTGTACACCCTGGCCCTGCCACACAGTGTACAGCGCACAGCCATTCGTCCGAATGGCATCAACTCCTCCTCCTCACATGCACTCTGCGCTGTGAGGAGGAGGAGATAGAGTGCAAGCCACGGAAAACGTGGCCATCACTCGGGACACATTCCGGTGATGGCCGTGTATTACCCGGCCCCATAGACTTCTATGGGAGCCGGGCGGCCGGGTACCCGGCCGAAAATAGAGCATGTCCTATTTTTTGACGCCCGGTTTTCCCGGCCGTCAAAAAAATCGGTCGTGTGAATAGCCCCATTAGGGGTCTATTATTCCTAATGCAGCCGGGTGCCGGCCGATTTATGAACGGCCGCCACCCGGCCGGGAAACCCTGTCGTGTGAATGAGGCCTAACTGTTAAAAATAAAATTTGTGTTTTGTCGCCATATACTGAGAGAGCCATAACTTTTTTTTCCCCCGTCTTTTGAGCGGTATAATGGCTTATTTTTTGCAGGGCGAGCTGTAGTTTCTATTAGTACCATTTTGGGGTACATGAGACTTTTTGATTACTTTTTATTTCATTTTTTTGTGGGAGATAGTGACCAATAAACAGCAATTTAAAAAATAAAAATCCCAAAACATTTTTTTTTATGGCATTCACCATGTAGGTTAAATAATGTTATATTATTACAGACTTTTACAGACGCGGATGATGACAAATTATTATTTTTTTTTACATAACTTTAGAGGGAAAATCAGAGAAGGGGGGATTTTTGAAATTTAATTTTTAATACTCTAAACTTTATTAAACTTTCATACCCATCTCTCACAGGCTCACAATCGGCAGGTCAAAATACTACTGTAGAACACAGTTCCATCAAGAAATGTACATTTTTAGAGACAGAAAAACCGAAGGAAATGCAGATAAACCTATTAAACGACACCAATAGTTACAAGACGCAGCTTAAATCCCCAATAACAATGCAGGTAAACCTGAGCAGAATGGGATACAGCACCGGCATATTGATTTTACATCCATAATTAGCCACCAGTTACAATGACCTCTGAGAGGTACATTTGACTTGCTCAAGAACCTTAAAATTCAGTTTAATGTTTTGTAAAAGGTCTCCAAATAATTGACATTCAGTCTGGCTGCATCTCGCGCTGAGAATTAGTCATGCTGTTTGCTAATCACAGGAAGATAAACTTGCTCCACATCTAGTTAGAGATGCCCACTTGCAGCAACTTTTAGAAATCATAGCAATCCAATTAGCATGTATGCACCAGCTGGCGGGGAGATGCCAATTTTAGATCTTTATGTATAAAAGCTAATTAGTTTTTTTTCTTAATTTATGAAACGATGTTGCTGACCCGGTTTTTAAAGATGGGAATTCTCAATATAGTCAATGTTTTATACATATTAAAAGTTGTTATAACAGGAGACTGCAAATATCTACCCTGCCAAATCTAAAGATTGAAACGTAAAAAAGCAAACAACAAACAAAAAAACAAACAAACAAACCACAGTATAATTGTGGTCTAAATGTAAACTACAGGTATGATACTGTTTAGAAAGGAACAACCACTGTGGGGACTGCATTGGTGGCCATGCTGACAAACAGCTTTTCCTAGGCAAGTATCCAGGATACTTAGAAGCTGTATCTCAGTAAGTAAACATTAAAAAAAAAAAGAAAACAATTAAAAAGTTACATTAAACTCCATGACACTTTTTTTTTTAAAGTAAAACAAAGTGTTCAAATGTTTACGTAGCCTATAACCTTATTCCGAATTTTCTTTTTCATTTTATTTCATAGGGCATACAGACAGTCCAAAAACATGGGACTTTCTATGGCAGTGCTTGTCAAATTGTGAGACGCCCCCAGATGTTCATGAAGTGCAGCTGGGGAGGGACCATATGCTGATTGGCTATACAGGCCTTTTCTCTTGCTGCCAATCTTTGGTTTAGTGACATAATTACTAATAGTTGACCGTGTTTGTGTTTATTTTAAATATACTGCGTTTAGGAAACAAATAAAATTAAGCAAAACTTTTAATTTTGGAATGGACTTCGACCATTGCTGCAGCCCTGGCCATCACTATGTTCTGGCTGATAGTACCCCAATCAAAAATATAAAAAAATAAGGGTAAGAAGCCCTGCTTTAGAGTGCTGTAACCTTCAACCTGAAACGGGTATTCCCATTTCGTACATTTATGACATATCCACAGGGTATGCCATAAATGTCCGACAGATGCAGGTCCCACCTATGGGACCCACACCTATTTCTAGAACAGTGCTTCCTGAGCCCTGTCCTACCTCCTCCCACTGGGCTCCGGTCACTAAGTTAATAGGTGACTGGGAGTACGTAAACAACCAAGCTATGCGGTTTCTGTAACTCCCATAGAAGTAAATGGCAGTTATGTAAACAGCAGAGCACCTATCCTGTGGATATGCCATAAATATCTCAAAAGTGAAAACCTCTTTAAAGAGGCTCTGTCGCCACATTATAAGTGCCCTATCTTGTACATAATGAGATCGGCGCTGTAACGTAGGTGACAGAAGTGTTTTTTTTAATTTAGAAAAACTATCTATTTTTACCAAGTTATGAGCGATTTTAGCTTTATGCTAATAACTACTGAAGCGTCTTGACAGTGAATAGACATCGCGTCCAACCAGGACGGGATGTCTTTTCACAATCCAGACACTTCGGTAACGTTTGTGTGGTACTTACAGCACAGCAAGTGTAATCCCGCTGTAAGCTGTCATTTGCAGCGTGATCTCGCAAGATTACGCTTGCTGTGCTGTAAGTACCACACAAAAACTTTACCGAAGTGTCGGGATTGTGAATGGACATGCCGTCCTGGCTGGAAGCGATGTCTATTCACTCTCAATGCACTTCAGTAACGTTAATGTGGGTGTATGTGACTGCACATAGTAAACAAAGCAGGATCACTCTGCGCTGATTACATGAATGGAGAGAAGTGTATGACGCTGATTGGTCAGCGTCATACACTTCTCTCCACAATGCCCACTTGGTCAAAACCACGCCCAGTTGTCCATTAAAAAAACATTAGCATAAAGCTAAAATCGCTCATAACTTGGTGAAAATAGATCGTTTTTCTAAATAAAAAACACTGCTGTTATCTACATTACAGCGCCAATCACATTATGTACCAGATAGGGCACTTCTAATGTGGTGACAGAGCCTATTTAAGGCAATCTAACCCAGGTCAGCCAGACGAAATGACGCCAGTCACACGGAGACTGCTGTGATTATCATCCAAAGCATTATTTGAAGCACATGTCCTCCATTGAACACCAATTTTTTAGGTTGCATATTGGATTAATCTACATAAAAAGTTGAGTATCTTTGTAAATACATTCTGTTACTTACCTTATACTTATCAAGATTTACAGCCTGCATTATAGGCCATAGCTGCATTCAAAGTACTGCTGTTGCCATGGGAAACAGTCAACAAGGTTGTTGTCAGACACTCCCCTAATGCCAGAATCACACAGAGTTTTGATGTAGGTTTTTTTGGCTCAATTTTTTAAACCAAAGCCAGAAGGGGATATAAAAGGGAAAGGAAAGATATAAAGAAAAAACTGACAAGTCTCCTTTTCTTTTGTGCCCACTCTTGTGTTTGGCTTAAAAAAAAATATTTGACAAAAACCACCAAAAACTGTGAGTATCAGAGCTTGGCCTTACAGGTCTTTTGGACCTGGTATAAAAGAAGTCACTTCGAAGAATTCAAATCATCAGGGAAAGCACTGTGCAGATGCTGGGAGATTATTACACATTACTAGAACACAGTCTAGAACTCAGGATACGTACAAGATAAGTAATATAAGGTTTTTACAAATTTACTTACTTTTTATGTAATTTATTTCTATTTGTAAAAAGCTGAATCTGAATGTAGACATTTGTTTTTATGATGCGTAAAAAATTAATTTGAATTAAACTCATTAAAAGGCTATGCCCAACTCACACATTTATAGCATATCCACAGTATATGCTATGAATATGGAATATGTGTGGGTCCCACCTCTGGGACGTGCAGCTAGGTAAAGAACGGGGATCGTATCTCCCGCCTGGTAAGCCGGCCACTGCGTTTAGGAGAAGAATGAGTGGAGAGGTGGCCACGCATGTGCGTGGCTCTTTTCATTTAGTTCTATGGGAGATACAGAAACAGCTGGGCTCTCCACATAGGTAAGGGTCCTAGAGATGGGACTCACAACTATCACATATTAATGGCATATCCAGTGGATACACCAGAATTGTAGGGAATATACAAAATACAGATTTACACCAAATCAGACCAATCTTCAATATACTGTCATATTCAGATGGTTTGCTCTTAAACAATATACATATCTACACAGTGATGCACAAATATATTGGTACAATGATAAATGTTTTCCTATAGAGCACAATTGAACCGTTCATATACCCCCATATGGGACATTGTCTGCTAACTACTGTTTTTGACAATAGCCTATGATAGTAGCGTTAACAATGCCAAGTCAAAAAGTTAACGCATGTCCAATAAATGATCTGAAATACCGAACACATTTCCATTGGCTTTAAATGATCATTACTTAAAGGGGTTGTCCCAGAATTACTGAAAAAAATGTAAAATAATATAGTGCATGACAATCTCTTTCTAGCAAAGCTAGAACCAGCCTTGTATCTTACATGGATCCAGAGTTTGCTCTGCTAGATTCTCTGTATACTATATGATCACGCTGTGTTGCTGGGATGGGAAGAGGAGAACTGTATGAGCGGATTGGACAGCGCCATACAGAAAACATTACACTGGCCAAAGTGAAAAGAAAGTTACCTCCCATTTGGCAAGTATAGCCAAATTAGCATATTTAGAAAAATGCTCATTACTTTTCAAATAAACGTTTTTTGAAAGAAAAAAAAATACAGTGCCGTTATCAGCAGCAAAGTGCCTATTAGATTAGTTAGGAGATAAGAAATTATAAACTAGTGACAGATCCTACAACTATACAAAGACAATGAATGACCAAATTACTACGTCAGGAAAACGTGTCCTTTGGTCCATGCGGCACTATATGGTTATTTTTTTTACCTACAATGTTTATGGAACTTTAGTATTAACTTTTATAAATTGACAAAAAATGAGCAAAGTGTAAAAAAACAAAAATAAAAAAAACAGGGATGGGGGACCAAATTGAGTCCTGCTGTACTTAACAAAATGAGTGTTCTCCTGTGACTATCAAGTGAATGTAAAAATCTGATAAATCCAGCCTTGTAAGAACGTGGAGGACTGAAGCTGCAGATGGCACTTCTAACAGCCTTGTTAATTTTCCATTGTGCAATGTCGTTGCAAAGCTTAAACCTAAAGTAAGATTACAAAAAGTAATTTTGCAAATGTTTAGGGATTTAGATTATTGGAAGTCAGCTACACCTTCCATAGAGAAAATTGCATTTTCTCTGTCTCGTCTCACGTCTAGATCTGGTTGTATAGTTCTCTACACAGCACCATGAAAATTAAGTTTACAAAACATATTGCAGGCAGCCTAGATTTCCGTGGCGGTATATTCAGAACAAGAGCTAATTAATTTCATCTGTGTTCACTCTACAATTTAGCCCCATGGTAGGCTAAAAACCCCCAGAGATAAGATCGCTTCATCAATATGCTAGCTGACTCATGGGCACTGGTCCCCAGGCATAGACACCTTCCCACTGAGAGCTTCCAACAGAAAAACCATTTGCACCTTTTAGACATCAATCAGTCTCTGCCCAGGCTAGAACGTTCAGTGCATGTAACAGACTGCCGAAATAAAGCATTAAACAGCCCCACCAACCTTGCCAAGGGCTTACATACTCCTGCTCCTGGCACTTCGAATAGAAGAAAATAGAATGTCAGCTGATTGTAAAATAAAGATTCTGATCATGTCACAGTTTTAATTGTTGTTTTAGTCTGTGCAGCTAAGGGTATGTTCACACACACTAATTACGGACGTAATTCGGGCGTTTTTCCCCCGAATTACGTCCGAAAAATGCGCTCAATAGCGTTGACAAACATCTGGCCATTGAAAACAATGGGCTGACGTTTGTCTGTTCACACGAGGCGTATATTTACGCGCCGCTGTCAAATGATGGCGCGTAAATAGACGCCCGCGTCAAAGAAGTGACCTGTCACTTCTTGGTGCATAATTGGAGCCGTTATTCATTGACTCCAATGAAAAGCAGCGCCAATTACGTCCGTAATGGAGGCGGCGTTCAAGCGCCTGCACATGCCGTTACAGCTGAAATTACGGGGATGTTTCCTCCTGAAAACATCCCCGTAATTTCAGCCGTTACGGACGCTGTCGTGTGAACATACCCTAAATGTAAAACCAGAAAACCATGGAAAAGATCCCAGTACAATCTTTATTACTTTCTGGGTGCATAGCAAAGTCTCCAAATGACTTTGTTACAAAGTTAAAAGCACATACTGGACTCAATGTTTTTCGGACTTTACTGGCCCTTAGTCTTGTTTATAAAACCTATTTCAAATATCCTATAAGGGAATTCTGAGTTAAAGTTTTTTCCCATAATCGATATTTATCACCTATCCACAGGATATTCAATAAATATCTGATCGGTGGGGGTCAGACCTCTGAGGCCAGTGTTCTCTATAAGGTGCGCGGCTGCGCACCTTCCACAGTCCGCCTGCTCACTAAAGTTTAAAGCCCGGGCGGAGGACGGATGCAGTGGCGTCTCTAGCACCGGAGGAGGCCCCGGTGCTAGTGACAGCCAAATTCACTTGTATGCGTGTCCTCAGGACGCAGATACAAATGAATACTATAGGCTGCAGGCCACATTAGACCTGCAGCCTATAAGGCACTGGGAAGACTCCCTGCGGAGGCTGGCGTGATGACGTCACATCATCACGCCAGTCTGCGCATGAGTCCCGCCCGAGAGGCAGTGTAGCGCTCCGTCCGTCGCGGGAGCGGGGCAAGGTAAGTACAATTTTTTTTTTTGAGGGGGCTGTGTGGTAATATACAGGTGGGAATTGCTGTGCAGCCCTATATACAAGGGGAGGGGGATTGCTGTGCGGCAGTATATACAAGGGGAGGGGGATTACTGCGCGGCAGTATATAAAAGGGAATGGGGGATTGCTGTGTGGCATTATATACAAGGGGAGGGGGATTTCTGTGTAGCACAATATACAAGGGGAGGGGGATTGCTGTGTAGCACTATATACAAGGGGAGGGGGATTGCGGTGTGGCAGTATATACATGGGGAGGGGGATTGCGGTGTGGCAGTATATACAAAGGGAGGGGCATTGCGGTGTGGCAGTATATACAAGGGGAGGGGTATTGCTGTGTGGCAGTATATACAAAGGGAGGGGCATTGCTGTGTGGCAGTATATACAAAGGGAGGGGCATTGCGTTGTGGCAGTATATACAAGGGGAGGGGGATTGCTGTGTGGCAAAATATACAAGGGGAGGGGGGATTGCTGTGTGGCAGTATATACAAGGGGAGGGGGGATTGCTGTGTGGCAGTATATACAAGGGGAGGGGGATTGCTGTGTGGCAGTATGTACAAGGGGAGGGGGGATTGCAGTGTGGCAGTATGTACAAGGGGAGGGGGGATTGCTGTGTGGCAGAATATACAAGGGGAGGGGGGATTGCTGTGTGGCAGTATATACAAGGGGAGGGGGGATTGCTGAGTGGCAGTATATACAAGGGGGCTGTATGCCATTATCTACAGGGGGGTTGTGTGGCACTATCTACAGGGGGGCTGTGTGGCACTATCTACAGGGGGGCTGTGTGAAACTATCTACAGGGGGGCTGTGTGAAACTATCTACAGGGGGGCTTTGTGGCACTATCTACAGGGGGGCTGTGTGGCACTATCTACAGGGGGGCTGTGTGGCACTATCTACAGGGGGGCTGTGTGGCACTATCTACAGGGGGGCTGTGTGGCACTATCTACAGGGGGCTGTGTGGCACTATCTACAGAGGGGCTGTGTGGCAGTATCTACAGGGGGGCTGTGTGGCACTATCTACAGGGGGCTGTGTGGCACTATCTACAGAGGGGCTGTGTGGCAGTATCTACAGGGGGGCTGTGTGGCACTATCTACAGGGGGGGGCTGTGTGTGGCAGTATCTACAGGGACAGTGGTGTAATGAGGGATTCTTTCATTGATGCCTATAATTGGTGTTTATAACGGTCGTCTATTTTACTGGTGGACTTGTAATATTATAGTAATTAAAAAAGTAATTAAAACTAATTTTAAATAAGTTTTCTTCTTCTCTTATTTAGTATGCTATATTAGCGTTTACTGGGGGTATTATTTTAATCAGATCGCCCACCATTGACAGATACTTGCCCTGCTCCCTAACTGCCCGGCTCAGGAGCTGCCAAGAATTAGAGGGAACATTGGCTGGGGCCTCCACTGATCTGGAGAACGGGCTTACCTAGCCGTGACTGTATGAATGGAGCAGTACTGCACATGCTCGGCCACCACTTTATTCATTATCTGTGGGCTTGCCGGGTGCGATCTCCCGCAGTAACATAGAATAGAGCAGTGGTCATGATTGCGCAATACCACTCCAATCATATGGGGCACAAAGTGACGGCCAGGTAAGCCCTTCTCGGGATCGGTGGGGGTCCTAACAATTGGACCCATACCGATCAGATATTTATCGCCTATCCTGTGGATAGGTGATAAATATAGATTATGGGAAAACACATTTAAAAGCAAAGACCATTTCTTGCTCTGGACGACCCAGCACAACTGTGAACTACATGGACCACCTATTCATTCAAGTCCCCTGGGGGACCAATACAATTTATATGTTTTTAGTAGTGAAAAAAACAAAACACCTTTTCCCATTTTTCCTCTAAAATGCAAAAAAGAAAAAAAGATAAACAAAATTGGTATTGCTGAATCCATGAAAGTCCGAACGATTACAATATACCATTATCTAACTCGCACGGTAAACCTCGTAAAAAAAATTATTTAAATAAAGACGTAATAAAAAGTGATCAAAAAGTTGTATGTACCTAAAGATAAGCCCTCACACCGCTCAAATCGACCAAAAAATAAAAAAAAGTTATATCTCTCAGAATGTGGTGAAACAAAACATTTTTATTTATTTTTTAACAAAAAGCTTTATTAGGAAAAAACTAAGATTTTCATTTTCACGGCCTAACTCCACTAAATTCAGCAAAAAAAACCTGTGGGGTCAAAATGCTCACTATACCCCTTGATAAATTCCTTGAGGGGTGTAGTTTGCCAAATGGTCTCTTTTTGGGGGGTTTCCACTGTTTTGGCACGACAAGACCTCTTCAAACCTGACATGGTGCCTAAAATATATTCTAATAAAAAGGAGGCTCCAAAATCCACTAAGTGTTCCTTTGCTTCTTTGGCCGGTGTTTCAGTCTGTTACGACACTAGGGCCACATGCGGGATATTTAGAAAAACTGCAAAATCTGAGCAATAAATATTGAGTTGTGTTTCTCTGGTAAAACCTTTTGTGTTACAGAAAAAAATGCATAAAAATGAATTTCCGAAAAAAATAAAATTGTAAATTTCCCTTCTACTTTGCTTTAATTCCTGTGAAACACCTAAAAGGGTTAAGAAACTTTCTAAATGCGGTTTTGAATACTTTGAGGGGTGCAGTTTATAAAATTGGGTGACTTATGGGGGGTTTCTAATATATAAGGCCCTCAAAGGCACTTCAGAACTGAACTAGTCTCTAAAAAAAAAAAATAGGTTTAGGATATTTCCTTAAAAATGTGCGAAATTGCTGCTAAAGTTCTAAGCCTTGTAACATCCTAGAAAAATAAAAGGATGTTCAAAAAACGATGTCAACATAAACTAGACATATGGAAAATGTTAACTAGTAACTATTTTGTGTGGTATTACTATCTGTTTTACAAGCAGATACACTTAAAATTAGAAAAATGCAAATTTTTGCACATTTTCTCAAACTTTTGCTGTTTATCACAAATAAATACTGAATTTAATCAATCAAATTTTCCACTAACAAAAAGTACAATGTATCACGAGAAAATCAGAATCCCTTGGATGGGTAAAAGCATTCCAAAGTTATTACCACATAAAGTCAAACATGTCAGATTTTAAAAAATCGTCCGTGTCCACAAGGCTAAAACAGGCTGTGTCCTGAAGGGGTTAAGGACCATGAAAGACAAGATGATGCGTGACAAAACGGCAAGGTCAGAAAACAAAAACAGGAATATTGTTGAACCGTTGCATATAATTAATCTTTATTGCTGGGTGAGGATAATATAAGTGACCCTAACATCTGACTTTTAAGAGACGTCCAGACATTTTTTTTAATTTTTTTTTTATGCATTTCCCACTCCTTATATCGTGCCAACATATTCTGCAGCATGGTACAGAGATTGTCGCCATCAGTTCCCAATGGCGCTCACATTCTAATTTCCCTTACTTCCCTCGTTCACATCTGCATCTGTGTTTCTGTTCTTCTGCTCCGTCAGAGGAGCAGAACCAAAATGCCAGTTCCAGTGTACGACGGACACTTTCAGTGCCCGAAGGAAACCAACCATTCACTTCAGTGGGTTCCATTGGGTTTCCGTCAGGACGTCCGTGGTTTTACTGGAAACAGTAGCACAAAATGCTGCGCTATTGTTTCTGGTTCGTTTTGTTTGGATCTGTGACGAAGGCCCCTAATGAAGCCTCTGACGAAGTTATGAACCGGCCTTACACATATACACACACACACACACACACACACTAAAGCCAATTAACATATCTTTATGTTTTTGGAATGTGGGCAGAAACCGGCGTACCTGCAGGAAACCCACACAAATACAGGGAAAACACACAAACTTCAGATGTTGCCACTGGTCGGATTCAAACCCAGGACTTCAGCGTTTCAAGGCAAGAAATATCATACTGTATGAGCACAAGTATTTACATGTACTTATTCCCACTCTCATGGGATCAAAGCTACCGGACAGTAGCCAATAACATGCAACATGTATATATGTACAGTAATGCTCTGTTATGTACAGAAAGCATGTACGTACATAACATCATTTCAGAACGAAGGTCAGCGAAACTCCCATAAGAAGTAAGTAGTCGTTTCACCTGTTTCCAGAAACCTCAGAGGTAATGCGATATAAAATGAAGCCGTGATCTACTCATTAAGATTTGGGACAAAAATCCGCATGCATCAAAGAGAATTTAAGAAGTCTGCTGGAGGTGTAATTGCCACAGTGAGCTACATAATGGTGTCAATTGGACAAGGTATTAGGGATTAGACTTTCAGGAATACCCTATATAAGATCAAACTTCACCTCCTATTTGACTAAAGCTGGCCATACACATAAGATAAATGTACAGGCAAAGGGAAGTGTAGCCTTAAAAAAAACACTAAACATAAAAAAATGCACAAAAAAATGAAAAATATCCCAGAAGTTCCTGCTTTCATCTGCAATTTTACTTCGATCCCATTTGTCTCACATTACAATGAATAGAGAGAAAATAAAGAAATCTTCTGTGTGTCCCAGGAGATCATCCATTTCCCCCTCCTGCTCATGTATCTCGCTGTAAGACAACTGGCAAGAGCCTCCCCCCTCTGCAGTCGGACAAATGGATTGTTAAGCCCCACCCTCTTGGCTAAACCCCACCCCCTTATCAGTTCCCTAGCCAAAAATGGAACAGATCAGCAGGAAACGAAACCGTGTTCTCTGCAAGATTTCTACAAGACTTTAGAAACATTTACGCAATGTTAATTACTTTTGTGTCAAAAAAGACAAAAGTATAGTAAGTATGATACCATCCTACAGATTGAAAAACAGTGGAGCAAATCTATCTTCTGTTTACTTTTACCATTCATTCCTGGGTTTAGCATTTTTTTAAAGGAATATTGTAAGGACAAATAAAATGCCATTTAAAAAAAAAAGAAGAAGGTGTGCACCCATCCCTCTGGAGTTACATCCCTTTTATTATTTAAAATGATTTAAAAAAAAAAACCACTGTTACAGTCTCTTCTTTTCTGATTGCATATTCATTGTATTGTTTTTTCTTATGTGTTTATGGAGGCAGACATGTCTGGGCCAGGAGGAGATGAGGGGGGGGGTAATAGGAAGACCTGACATTATTATTGGTGGGAGATCCTGTCTTATCTGCCTATACCTTTATAATCCCAATCTTATATTCCCCTGAAGGATAAACAGCATCAGTTGTCGGGCAGCTGCTTATTCCCCTCTCCTTATGGCCATAAACATGGCTGCTCGGCCAATCAGAACATGTATGTTTATAGGGAAGACAGCTATAGGTCCAACAGGTATTTCACCGACATCTATCCTATCTGAAGTATGTGGCCAGCTTGAGCTAAATAAGGCTGCGAAGACTTTTTTCCACTACTGATGGTTGTCATGAGATTACGGGGGTACTTCTCTTGCAAGTTGGTTTCAGACAAAGGTGTAGGGTAACCTAAACAATCGCTTTATTTTTATGATCATAAACCCTGTTATGCCAGAAGTAGTCCTGTGAGACAAGAGCAATATCCTATAGAGGTGGTCTCAAGGATTAATAAATTAGGTTCAAGTCACAAAACACTGAAGCTAAGTGATAAGACATAGGAATATAGTTGTGCTGTAGTCTTAGGACCCATGCACACGACCGTGGCCGTAATTATGACCCATAACTACGGGCACGGCTGGCTGCGGACAGCCGTCTGCATTTACGGACCTTGCTCCCATTATATAAGTATGGGAGAACAGTCCGTAAAATAAAAAAATAGGACAAGACCTATTTTTTTCTGAAAGTTTCTATGGCACGGATACCTTCCTGTAAATACATGGGAAAGTGTCGGTCGGCCATAGAAATGAATAGGTCCGTAATTACAGTCCGTAATTTTGGGCGATTTTACGGTCATGGGGCCTCAAAGTCCTATTACATGGCCTGATATGTGCCAACAAAATGAGCACCGATCAGCAAGACAGCTCCAGAGCAGAGAGAGGCTACAAAGAGCATCGGTCACATTGGGGGACCCAACGCCGCCGTACATTATAAGGACAGCCTATTGGCTTAAATGGGCACTTTGTAATGCTTTATATACCCTATAGTTGAACTGCAGATCAATTAAATATTTCCTGCCAGGTTCCTCCATAGATTACGGCCGTTTGCTAGGGGGGTGCAGCAGAGGGACATCCGCTGATCAGAACAAATTAATTGTAAAAAGTAGACAACCCCTTTAAGTTGAGAAATACTAATGTAGGAAAAGCATTGATTTAAAGGGATATTTTCCTCTTCTGGACTGCCATTTTGTGGTTTACCTCACAATGTGTGATGGCTACAGTAGAAAAGAAGGTGAGGCCGCAGGCCATGTAAGGTTTTTCAGATGAGTAGCCAATGACTCAATTTCCAAAGGTTCTGAAACAAACAAAAGAAAAACAAAAACAAAAAAACAGAACCACAAATATTTAAAATGCAAAATTGATGCGATTTATACTTACTGCCTCATTTTCAGAGAGGTTTTTAATAGCTACGGGGATGCATCCTTAACCCTTCTTGTCAAGTCCTTTAATGATGCATTATCGTGGAGTCCCTTTTGATGTCCTCCACAAAAATATCCAATCTGGAATTGATGATCTATAAAATAATAAAAATATGAGTTATAATAGGCTTCGTGATCATTACATGTCTGCATTGCACCTCGAACTAGCATTGGAATGATATATATTTTAAAGTCCTTACAATCCCTTCAAAGAAAAGTTTTTCCTAATGTGTTTTTTGGGCACCTTAACTCCTCGATGTCACAGTAACATCTTTAGTGACAATGTGGCAGCGTACTGCATCCATAGCATTGTACATACATTCAAGTGCAGCTGTCACTATCACAGTGATGTCAAATGTTAGAAAGTAACAGATCTCTTTTCTGGACATCTCATTCCAGTTTGGAGTGACCCTTCTTTCGAGGTCCAGTTATGCCTCCTTTTTTAGTATAGCAATCACTATATCCAGATGTAGAGGGTCCCTACAATGTTATACGCTTCTCCATTGCCCGGATAATAGTAATGCCCCACTGCTACTGACCATTGCTTACCAAATATAATTCCAACTCTCTCCAAGAAAACACAGCTCCTCAGTACTGTCATCACTGCTCCTGTCTTAAACCTTCAGCATTCTTTAGTACTAGATCAAACACATCCTTACAAAATTAAATGTACAAAAGATGAAAAACACCATAGAGCGCCAAAGACTGAAAAACTCCAAATCCTACAAACAACTCCACAACCAAAACAAAGACATAAGAACATTAGTTTGTGGTAGTTCAAAGTAAGTACTGCCCCAAGTGCCACTTTTCCGGAGATATTCGCTTCCGGTCATTATTATCAGAGGGATCTGGATCAAAGTAACAAACCACAAATTACCACAACCTAGTGACTGATGGTATCAATTAAGGAAAACCAATCAAATCTGCCATCATGGCCGCAACCCCCACATCTAAAACCCGATTGACGTCTTTGCAGAGTAGATGATTTATGAGGCGTCAGAGACGTCAATCAAGTCTATACGGGAGGGGATGCGGTCGAGATTAGTGGACACTTCAAAAGTAATTTGCACATGACGCAGGGGTTATTAAAGCTTTGTTTTCTAAGGAAAGCTTCATTATTGCCGGCACACATGGGTATGTTCAGAAAAATCTCTCTAGCTGCTATACAGTCGTGATTAGGGGATGGGGGGGGGGTCAAAACTGCTGACAGGTACCATTAAAGATGAGGACACTGAGGAATCATGATTTTGATCCACACTATGCCCTGTGCCAATACAGACCAGCAAGAGCTGAAGACCAGAAGCATCATAAGAATCACAGTAGAGCTGCACTTCCAGAAAATGCCGGGATCTTCACAAGTTTTCTCAATTAGGATGAAAGCCGTTTACAAAATGTTTGGATATTTGGAGAATAAACCACAGGGACATTTACATGCGGTTCTATGCAATTTGCTTTTTAGTTGACTGTAAGCTGGCACAGACAACGCATTTATCATGATTGGCATCTACACAAAGGCTGCATGTACAAAGCTTTACCCTCAGAATGGATTTCAGGGTTTAGGGTTGTAATCTAGTACAAGGACCGATATATAGCTACATTGTATTCCCTGCATGCACTAAATCCAGACCATACATCAAACCGACGTCTTTGCGATCTATAATATTTTAAAGCAATATAATATTTACGTTGACGACACTCTAGATTTCCCAGCCATACAGCAGAAAGGTCAGGCTACCGGTGGGAAAATCTCCTTCCCGATCACAGTGAGGAAACAAATACTGACTTCTACAAGATCTGACGTTCATACATAGAACACAATTTACAGAATACCCAGAACTCTATGCTTTATGATATTTAGTTCTGCACTCTCTGTACTAGAATTGCTTTACTGCTTGAAGCAATTCACAATGCACTATAGTCAATAAACACAATAAATCACAAATTCTAATTCTAGGCGTATAAATGGAACAGTGTACAAAAAAAATGCTGTATTATAACATCGTAATATATTAAATACACTGACTAGGAGCAGGGCTAGGAGGGCAGACCTAGTCCTGTCCACAACTAGCCCAGTGTGTGTTGATCTGCAGAAGAACCCCAGATTCTAAAAAATGAGAAACCACAAATGTCCGGGAATATCCTTTTAGTGGTTCTAAGGCCAGAATCTCAGAGCAATAATGGTGCGTTCTTTACTGCACTGATGTTGCATCAAAAACGCACACTTGTTTTTGCTGCCATAGGAATTTGTAAAGAAACAGTTGTAAGAAATGTTAGTAGGCATAGAAGAAGAAAGAAGGGAATGAGCGACAAAGTCCCATGAGAGTGTGGAGAAGGGGCCAAGTATAAATAATGTGGCTGCTCATGTTATGAGGACACAGGAGCATTGGAACCATCATTATTACGGGGGCACTGTAGCTGTAAGGTTATTAGTCGTCATACATAGAAATGTATGTAAACAAAACTGGTGTCCTCCATGCCAATTCAGATTTCAGCTATAAACTGTCATGGTAAGTCGATACTTTCCATAAAAATGTTTATATAATTGCAGCCTGTTTTGTTAACACAAGAACAAGCTATGAAGATTATGTGAAATAACACGGCAGCGTTGAACGTCTCATTTTCTAGTATTTTGAATAGGCAGAATTATTTCAAAGTCAATATTTGGAGGAAATTCACAGCGAGGCACCACCCTGATTGAGATATCAACGTCCTTATACTTAGAAAAACATCCTGTTATGTATACATAACAATAGAAATACTGGGATATCAGCAGAAAGTGATTTGTGGAATCAACAAAGGAAGAGGGGCGACAATGTCTTATTAAAGGAAAATACTTTTCTCTCTTTGAAATCAGCTGCCTTTTCAAATTTCCAAAGTGAATAATATATCCTTCATGAGTACATATTAAAATGAGAATAAATTACTCTTTTCACCAAAATATATTACCCCAGTGACTGGGTCATCATGGAAAGTGCAGAATGTCTCGGATATTAAGTGAGACTTGTCAATCTATTGCGGTTTTTTACCTTGAGGGCACCCTTCTCGGCAGAGATTAGTACGCTTTGAGTATGCGGCTTACTCCCTGACAGGAAGCGCCCAATTCCCAATGAAAGCGGCTGCTTGCCCATGAGAAAGCAACACATATTACACTCTCCTGAGAAAGGTACCTTGTATACAAAGCAAAGAGAATAGATCACATAAATAGTATCGAACACTGCGGAACTGCCCCGTATATGGAAGTTTGTTGTCCTGTGATATGACATAGCCGGGAGTTTACCATTATTGCATGTACTAATAACAGTAAGGCTTTGTTCACATCTGCATTAGGGTTTTCCGTCGTACTGCTCTGTTATTGTAAAACAAGGAAAAACTGGAGCCGCTGGATGTGTCACATGATGAAACTATGAGCGCCCGATGGAGCGCTTTGACTTTAAGGGGTTCCGTTGGGTTTCTGTCATGGTGTCCATCATTCTGCCGACAAAATAACACAGCGGATGGAATCAGCTACGAGGCCCCGAATGGAGCCTCCAGCGCAGATGTGAACAGGGCCTAAACCAGTTTGTGCTGACGCACCCACCAAAACACCCACTTATAACAAGAAGTGTATCCCACCACAATCCCTTTCAGCTAATCAGCCGAGAGGGTTGGATTGTTCTAATTTAGCATGCACTCTCATCGGGGGCTGCTCAGTGGGTTCAATAGCATCAACAAGCCGGCCATTAGGATATTTGATACATAATATTATAATTTAAAGTGAAAAATAATCCGCTCTCATCAGAGCTTAAAAGGGTTATTCCGGATTAGAAAAAAAAAAAAACCCTCTTCCCGATGGTGTCTGTTATTGCATTTTATCCCCATTTAAGTGAATGAGGCTGCTCTGTAATACCGGACACAGTCCATGGACAAAAGTGGTGCTGCCAGTAGAACAAAAAAAAGAAATAAAAATAATGACATAATTACGGATGAAATTGCGGACCCATTCATTTTCTATAGGCCACAGACACCTTTCCATATATTTACGGATGTGTGTCCGGGCTGTAGAAATTATTTGCAAAATATAGAACATGTCCTATTCTTGTCCGCAATTGCGGCACGGACTCGCCCATAGAAGTTTATGGGCGCTTCCGCAATTGTGCATCCATACATGATCCATATATGATATCCAGGCTTCCATGATCTTTGCTATGGGTAAGGTTTTTCGATTCCTCTAGTAATTTGACCTCCACTGTATTCCTTTCAGGACCATTGTGTCCATAACTTTATGGGTTTTTACATAAGGGGTTAGTTATCTGCTGAGTAACATACCACACATTCCATATATCCCTATTGCAAGGGTTATAATATACACTGTATTTTTCATGAATGTATGGAAAGTCTGATCTCATGTTATAATTTGTAACATTATAGAGTCTTCTTATCCATCTTGTACTTCTTTTAAATGTTTGTCTCATTTTTGTGATTAATAAAATTAGTTATATTTTTATATACATGGCTTCATACTCCGTTTTCTTCTTTGTATAATTGTTTGCATTTGCCTGTAACAATACATAGGCACTAAATGGTGTCCATGGTCATTATGAATTGTTAGGCTAATGTACATATGGTCCTGTCTCATGAAATTCACTTTATTAAGTAACATTGCACAAAATCAATGACTATCGTACAAAGAGTAACCATTGTTTACTGGCAGGTTAAAAGATAAGCAATATAAAGCTGTGATGTAAAGGCCCTTTTACACTGGCAAATTATAGTTCCCGACCATTGTCCTGTGTAAACATGGAGATGTTCTGCCAACATGATGGAATTGTGAAAGGAGCAAATCAGCGCCGATCAACAAGCGGTCTCGTTGATCAGCGCTAGTTTTCATAGCCCATGTCGGAATCAAAGACCTGGTGCAACCATCTCAGAAACCAAGGGCATCCCAGAGCAAGGCCTCTCAGCTGGCAGCGTGTAGGTGTGAACATAAAGCTTTGTTCAAATTTGCCTCAATAACTTTTCGCATCTGATGACAGACTGAATCAATAGAAGAACCTCCGGAAGAAAAATGTTAGCAGCGGGGATTGGGGGGGCATTGTTGTCACTAAGCACTGTAAGCTAAAAAGGCAAATAATGCAGGTTAAGCAGACAGTAAAATAGTGCCGGAGACAGAAGTGCTGCCGAGGTAACGTAAGCAAATGCAGAAATGAATTATAGCCCAACTAGACAAAAGGCTTAGAAAATTTCCTAGCATATTGCACATTTACAGGCTGCAAAAACCATGACTAAGCTTACTGATCAGGAGAAAAGAAAGTTGTAGCATGGGAGAAAGAAAAATACTTATCTACTCAATACTATACAAAATCTGTCCATTTAAAGTGAACCGGTCACATTGAACATGCAGTATAATCTTGTTAAAGAGAAGGAGGTGCTGAGCAGATTGATATATAGTTTTGTGGGAAAAGATTCAGTAGAACTTGTCATTTATTGATCTAAAGCTCTGCTCACTCTGCGATTAGGAGTCCAGTGGGCGGTCCTACTCCACGATTTACAGCCTTTCCTATATGAGTGTGAATACAGAGATAAGGACCGCCCACTGGACTCCTAACCCCTAGAATAAACAGAGCCTTAGATCAATAAGTGAAAAGTTCTACTGAATCTATTCCCACAAAAATATATATCAATCTACTCAGCTTCTGCTTTATAACATGCTGCCTACAGGTCGGACTGCATTTACAATGTAACCAGTTGCCTTTAAGACTGGTTTCACACACAGCGTTTTGCTACATTTTCATGGTGTTTTTTTGTGCAGCAAGACATTACATCAAAGTCTATAATAAAATATAAAAAGCACCACATACACTGAATTTTTGTCTGTGGCAATTTTGTAATTAGCGGGGTATTTTTCCCCAGCACAGCATGTTCTGGTTGTGGCATTTTTTCATAGAAACTCCAAAAACAGCAAGAAAAAAAAAAGGCATGTACAAAATGATACTAAAGGAAAACAACCTGTTATATTTTAATAATGCTGGTGACTTTAAAAGCAATGCGCAGCGCCCAGATCTGATCATGTCTGAAGGCTGCGCATGCGCGATGGTGCTTGACGGCCTGGATGTCGATCTCGCGTGATTGCGGGTCACGCGCATGCGCCGTAGACTGGGTTTCTCACTGGTCCGGAAACTACCACCTGACACCGCACATTTGGCATTTAAACCTGACACGAATACTTCTTCTGTACCCCTTGATAAAGCTACTAAGGCAAAATGTCAGGTCGCTTTCTAGGCACACCACCACCACCACCACCAATGGGTAAGATAATGATTGAATGTTTCTATTCTTAGATCCACTCTTGTACATTTGGAGCATTTTCTGCTCTTTATGCATTGTTACATTCACAGGTGTATTCACCTTATACCTCTTTCCCCTTTGGATATACCTCTATCCTTTTTGAATCCACTTACTATATTGCATCCTCACGATTACTTCTTGGCTAATTCACTGGTTTTGTTCGAATCCTGTGTATCCATGTTACCAATATCTACCCATTGTACTGATATCACACATGATTGCATATCTATGTTTACATCAAGTGGTGTTGTTTTAAATATTATTTTCTGTGTAGCCTATATACAGTTATTTGTGTTCGGATCTCCAGTATATTTTAGAGTTTTTAGTTTTTTGCTACTAATAAAGTTGAGATTTTCTACATTTAATAGAGCTTGACTCCTTGTCCTCCTGTTTATATATACATAGTCTTTTGCAGTGTCTATTTACTTACAAATACTGATATTGGAGGTGTATTGCCATATTTTGGAAACACATAGCCAATGTTTTAATTCTGTTCTAGGAAACATATGTTCATAAGCTATGCCTTTGGATAGAAACAACCTTCATAGGAATGTAGAAACTTGGAACGCAAACTCAGAGTGGAGCTGTCAAGTGCTGAAGCACTTGATGCGTAAATATCACCTATCTTCTCTTGCATCATTCACTACAGTGCTCCAGAGTGCCGCTAGAAGTGACATCAGAACAAACACTTTGTGAAATGGGTTTCCATGATAGATGCAAACAAGCCTGAGATCATTATGCTCAATGCCAGGTGTCGGCTGGAGTGGTGTAAAGCACATTGCCACTGAACTTTGGAGCAGCGGAAACCTGTTCTCTGGAGGGATATTTCACCTTTCACTATTTGATATCCTGATGAATGAATATGGGATTGGTGGATGACAGGAAAATGCTACCTATAGGAATACAAAGTGCCTAATGTAAAATTTGGCAAAGGAAGTATAATGGTCTGAGGCTGATTTTCAGGGCGGAGATACGCAGAAAAGTACATCCGCCCTGTGCGCCGCAGGGAATTCCGGCCGAAAACTGTGGAGCAATTGTTTGCCCGGAATGTTCACTGCGGAAAACTGCAGCACTTAGCCAGCCTGCCTCCTGGGGTTGACGTTTCACTGTGATTGGCTTCAGCGGTCAGATGGGATGAAACGTCAGCCCAGAAGGGCCGGCCTGCTCCGTGCTCTGCGTTTGTATACTCCACTACATCCTGATCCTGACTGGCTCGTTCACCACTCCGTTTCCTCACGGTGTTCCGGGGGCTACTGCCCCTTCCCTTGCTTGTTCCCTGTTTGTATCCCCTTGCACTTAGTCAGCGTAGGGACCGCCGCCAAGTTGTACCCCGTCGCCTAGGACGGGTTGTTGCAAGTAGGCAGGGACAGGGCGGTGGGTAGATTAGGGCTCACTTGTTCCCTTCACCTCCTTCCTGCCATAACACACTGTAATCGTATTGACACGCAGAATAATGTTAAGATGCCGTTTTTACCGTACGGTGAACGCCGTAAAAACAAAACCACCCAAAAGGTTGAGGAATCGCTGTTTTTTTCCTATTCCACCCCACATATATTTTTTTTCTCATTCCCCACTACATTATATGGTACAAAAAATGGTGCTGTGAAAATCTAAAACTCGTCCCGCAAAAAACAAGCCCTCATACGCCAATATTGAGGGAAAAATAAAAGAGTTATGTCTTTTGGAAGGTAGGGAGGAAAAAACAAAAGTGAAAATCTGAAAAATGGCTGCGGCGGGAAGGGGTTAATGCTACAGCACACAGTGACAGCTGAAAAAAAGACACATGTCCATCAAGTTCAACCAAGGGACGGGAAAAGGGAAGGAAAAATTTCTACACATAGGAGCTGATACTTTTTTGTTCTAGGAAATTATCTAACCCTTTTTTAAAGCCATCTACTGTCCCTGCTGTGACGGCTCCTGCGGTGACTATTCCATAGACATCTTAGACAATCATTTGCTTCCAACTTTGTGGAAACAGTATGAAGATTAATCACGATTAATTGAACATGTAACCTCTATTACAATTAGTGAACGATTATTTAGGCCACACCCCTATTTGCATGCTAAGCCAATTTTTATCCCATGGACCTGCTGTATACTACTGTATATAATATACCCCCGACTCAGCTTTCTACATAGTATAATGCCCCCATAGCTGCCCACCATACAGTATAAAGTTCCCCATAGCTGCCCCCACATTGTATAATGCACCCACAGCCCCAATAGTGCCTAATACAAATTCTAATAAACATACTCCGCTAAGCCCGTTCCCATGACGAGTGGAGCAGATCCCTCCTCCGGTCTGTGCGTCTCGGACAGGCGCAATGACGTCACTGCCTCGTGTCCGGCAAAACATAGTGAATTGTAGCACAGGGATCTTACGGCTCCCTGCTCTACCACTGGATTCAACTGTATCTGCGTCCTGAAGATGTAGATATAGTTTAAACTGGGGGAAACAAATTGAAAAAACTGAAATGCGAAAAGATGACTGTTAATTGCGCTGAATTACGGTTTAGGTTTTTTTTTCTCGATTAATTGCCCAGCCAAAAGAAGGCCCTCTCCTGTTCCAGATGCCTGCACACAGCCATGACCTCAATGAAGTGGAACGCTGATTCCGAGCCAGATTTACTCGTCCATCATCTTTGCCTGACCTCATAAATACTCTTTTGGCTTAATGGGCACAAATTCCTATTGCCACAATCCAAAATCTTGTGGAAAGCCTTTCCTGAAGGGTGGAGGCTGTTAAATCCGTAAAAGGGTGCCCAACTTTAAATAAACACACATGGTTTTGGAATAGGATGTCTAACAAGTTATGGACTGATGTGCACAGAGTTTTGGCCATATATTCTGTAACACCTGAACAAAGTTAGTTAATCATATTCTTATCTTTCTGAAGAACTCTGATGTGTCAGGTCTCCATACTAGGGCCGGGTGATTAATCAAATTAATTCACTCACAATTCTGATGTTGCAGGGAATCGGGAACTTGATTTTATTTGCAGGGAGAGACGTACCACAGCAGCGTAGCTCAGCGGTTGGGTCAACCTACCGTCTCGTAATTCTCCAGGCTGTAAATATATCTATTTTTTATTTTGCCATCATATTCATTAAGAATAAGACAGACTTTCAAATTAAATTAAGTTAAACAAGAATTCCCTCCCTGACCTGAGCGCAGTGGCGGGGGGAGGGGGTGGCCCAATGTACCGGACACTTAAATATCATGTCGGGTAGGGGGTGCAACCTGGTCGCCATTGAGGTAAGCAATTCCATCAGCACATTACTAGCTCCACAGTGAGCAAAGCAAATTAAGTTAAAGAAACATACCAGCCTCCAGTATTGTTCACCTATTCACTGGATCTGTGAAAAATGCTAGATCGGTGGGGATCCAACCACTGCGTTCGGCGGTTTCCTTTAGCCCTATAGACTTTGAATGAAGCGGCACTATGCATGCCTGGCCCCACCTCCATTACATCTCCTCCCAGCAGCTGTCTTGCAACTGGGGTTGGGGGGCTGGAATGGGGCCACCTGTGCTGGCGATCAGTGGTGGTTCCATCAGTCGGAATTTAAATCAATAAATTACAAGTTATCCTGAAAGTTATCCCACAAAGCCATCCATTAATCTGTTCAGTTCCTCTGGATTTCTAACTTGCTGCCAATAGATCATGTGAATGTTTCCTTTTCAAGGCATATCCACAGGATTTGCCATAAATGTCCAATAGATGTGGGTCCCACCTACCTCCCTGATCCCCGTTCTACCTTGTCCCACTGACTGAAAAAGGGTCGGGAGTGCGGAAACAGTCGAGCTCACTGAGCTACAGGGTTTCCGTAACTCAAACAGAAAAGTATAAGAGATAGGAAAAAAGCGTACCATGGCGAGCTACACTGTTTCCTCAGCTCCTGACTTCAGGAAACCGCGTAGATCGCTGTGCTAAGCTGTTTCTTTAACTCCCATTCAGAATTGTCTAGAGGTGTTACAGAAACAGGGTAGCTCAGCGATTTTTGGACGCCCGATCACCTCTTCAGACATTGGCTGGGGAGCAGCGAGACAAGGTAGGATGGGGGTCAGGTGGCCCAGTTCTAGAAGTGGGATCTGCATCTATTGGACATTTATGGCATATCCTGTGAATATGCCATAAATGTCCAAGATGGGAAACCCATTTAATGACAACGCTCATGGTACACTCCAGCAAGAATAAAGAGATGGAGTAGACTGGAACGAGAGCAACCACTGTAAATTCAGAGCAGCCTGAACTACTGGTCAATGCATGTGGGCAGGGAATATAATACTTTATTGAATTCTAGTCTTTTACATAAGGGAATTTCAGGCATAGCAATTCTTTAGTAATATTTGCGGATAATCCACACAATGTGTATATTTCGTTATTGAAATTTATCCTTTTACATAAATGCAGCATGCACAGCAATCCCTAGAAGCATGTATGTCATTTCAGCTATAAAATGGCACCCCACTTTTACTTAATGGGGCTGCATCAGGCTCAGATGCTTCATGCGCATGTACAGCTCAGCGACCTGGTGTCGGAAGGAGTCTGATATATTACGCGCAGACTTAGGGCTTATTTAGACGAACGTGTAATACGTCCGTGCAACGCGCGTGATTTTCACGCGCCTCGCACGGACCTATGTTATTCTATGGGGCCGTGCAGACTGCCCGTGAATGTGACGCAGCGTGTGTCCGCTGCGTAAAACTCACGACATGTCCTATATTTGGCCGTTTTTCGCGTTCGCCGTTTTGAAGTCAATGGGTGTGTGAAAACTGCACACGGCACACGGGCGCAGTACAGTAGTAAAAACTATGAATGAAAACATAAAAGCACCATGTGTCATAATGATAGCGGCTGCGTGAAAATCACGCAGCCACGCATCATATGGTGATGACACACAGAGCTGTTAAGTACCTTTTGCGCGTGCAAAACGCCGCATTTTTTGCGTGCGCAAAACACACGCTCGTGTAAATCCGGCCTTACCGTACTTCTTCCGGCACCAGATCACTAAACTTTTTTCAGTTTATTTTGCCAAAAAACCCCACAAGAATCTCACATAAACTTGTAAAAAAGATAAAGTTTTAATTTTAGGCCATATCGCTCAGCGATATCTAGAAAGGTTGTGTCATAGGGCTGAAACTTTGCATGGATATGGATAAATTAAAACATTTATTTTTACTTTTGGAGAAATGCAATTTCTTTATTTGATACATATATACATTCATACATTCATAAATAAATCTGACAACTGCCCCTTCAGTTGCGGATTTGTAGTGGGTTTTATCCCACTGACTGCATTAGGGAAAACCTCTGCTTGTCAAAACTGAACAACCGGTCATGTAACTCATTGTAACCAAAGGCCTGCTTTTATTTTTCTAGAGTGTTTAAAAAAATAATAATAATGCAAAGCTGAGCTCTGATTGGTTCTCCATAAAGTGGTGATCAACCTGTGAACTCATGATGTGATGTCATAATGCCACAACATTCTAACCA
Organism: Rhinoderma darwinii; assembly: GCF_050947455.1. Classification (NCBI taxonomy): domain Eukaryota; kingdom Metazoa; phylum Chordata; class Amphibia; order Anura; family Rhinodermatidae; genus Rhinoderma; species Rhinoderma darwinii. The sequence continues at coordinate 422,636,495 of NC_134688.1, forward strand.
CCTCACAGGACCTACACTCCACAAGGCCCTGCTGCTCTATTGTCAACCTGCAAGATGTGCACCACCTCTAAACCTACAATTCCAAACACTGATCATATAGATCTCCAGGTGGACTACGAAAAACAAAAGGAGGAAGGTTAGTTACACAATTATTTAACAAAAAAAAAAAAGTAAATAAAAAAAACAAATACATTCCAGAACCTACACATACAATGCTCCTAAAAAATGTGGTACTGGAACAAAGCTTTTTGGGTTGTCTTCTATCTATAAATGCCATTGCCAGGTCAATATTCAAAAAAAGGTTAGTGTCAACTTACTGCTTTTTTTTTTGCAAAAAAATGCTCACTGTGATTAAATAATATTAAAAAAAACCCATCAAACTTTAGTTACTACTCTAACTTCTGATTAACCTATATATTGTAATTTTACATTTTTGGGGGGCCAAACCATGTAGGGTAAGTCCACACGTAGAGTAATGGATTTCAATGCGGAAAATCTGCTGGCATATTACAGTAGCAGAAGAGAAGATGAGATGTGAACAAACCTCATCCACACGCAGCAGAGAATAAAACAGCCAAGAAGCCGTTCATAAATTGACCTGTGATGCATTTTTTTAAAAATCTGCAGAATGTCAATTTATGCTGCGCAAACGTTGCTCTTTTGTTGCAGATTTTAACTATTGAATTCAGTGAGAAGGTAAAAACCGCACAAAGTAGCAAATGTTGTAATTTTTGCAGTAGAAAAGCTGCGAAAAGAAACAAAACCTTTTTTTGCTTAAAATGAAATAAAAAGATAATACTTACAACCCGGCGTTGTCATAGCGACGCATTCTTCTGTTCTTGGTCCTGGCAGGCCTCCTTGGATGATGTTTCATCCTATGTGACGGCTGCAGCCAATCACAGGCTACAGTGGTCACAAGGATGCACAGTCAGGAGGCCAGGGTGCATGGAAAACAGAGGGATGCATCGCTATGACAACGCCAGGGTGGTATTAATTAAATTTTTTTTTTTCCAGCACGGACTCCGCCCGAAAATCTGCATTAAAATTTGGTGCAGTTTTTCGGGCAAAATTTCCTGCGGGTTTCAGGATGGATACGCTGCGTACTTTTACGCAGCGTATCCGCTTTGTGTGAACATAGCCTAAAAGTAGTATTCCAGGCTTGTAAAGAAATGTCAATTAAATGATGTGTTATTTATACCACTGCAGCTATGACATGTTTCAAAATGTGACCAAATACTTCCCACACCATGCTCATGGCCCTCTTGGCACTGGATGCCGTGGCAGTGGCAAATAGTGACCGGGACACCCATCATTTTCCATGGCAGTTGGAAGCCTAAGGGTATGTTCACACGGCAGCGTCTATTACGGCTGAAATCACGGAGCGGTTTTCAGGAGAAAACAGCTCCTGAATTTCAGACGTAATGGCATGTTGCCGGCGTTTTTCGCTGCGTCCATTATGGACATAATTGGAGCTGTTTTTCTATGGTGCCAATGGCAAAAAGCTCCAATTACGTCCCAAGAAGTGACAGGCACTTCTTTTATGTGGGCGTTTTTTTTACGCGCCGTCTTTTGACAGCGGCGCGTAAAAAAAATGACTGTCGGCACAGAACATCGTAAAGCCCATTCAAATGAATGGGCAGATGTTTGCCGGCGCATTTGGAGCCGTATTTTCGGACGTAATTCGAGGTTAAAACGCCCGAATTACGTCCGTAAATAGGGTGTGTGAACCCAGCCTAAGAAAGTCTGTAAGAGCTTCTATCAAAACAAACAAAAAAAAAAAAACACGTGTCTGTTATACACGGACAGGCCTAATGCATTGGAATAAATAGATAATCTAATGTAGTTAACAGCTCAATACAGGTAAGAATTTTCTTTTTAATAAGTCACATAAATGAAACGAATAAATACATTAACCAATGTTTATCTTTTAACCCCTTAGTGCAGAATAAGGTCATCTGCGGCAGTTAATTGCCGCAGAATTCTGCACATGGACATCATTCTGACCGGACGGGCATAGCCCCTGTGACTGAAAGCCGGTCTCCCACTGCAATAACCGTTTAACCTCTTAAATGACGCGGTCAACAGCGGCTCTTGCATTTAAGTAATTTTACAGAGGGAGACGGCTCCCTCTGTCACCCATAGGCGGCCTGTAAGGGAGATCGCGGGGCGCAGAGGGGTTGCCATGGTAGAAAGGACCGTACCACATTCTAGGAGTTAGTAAAAGTGTAAAAAAACAAGTTGATACATTATTTAATCTGCATGGTGCAGGTCGCAAGAAAGCAAAACAATGGCGGAAGTGCCTCTGCCACAACCCCCCACCCCCACAAAACCAAAATTCAATGGGTTAACCAGTGCCGGAAGATGTTATGGCAATCATAACATTAGGTGATATTTGTTGTTGATGGGCGCCGATTCCATGAATGAAAATACAGTCACATGGTACCAGAAGTTCATTACTTCTTTTCCCATTGGTGACATGCCGACAGAGTCCCATGTGATCTAGAAAGCTCTCCCGGCCCCTGTGTCGGTAAGTTACAAAAGCACGTGACCGGACGGGGGCTGGCACTGGGACGATGTTGAAGACGTAAGCCAGCCCCATTTTACCACAGTACCAGCTCGTTTCCTTGAAAATGCATGTTGTAAGAGAACGCATCCCGCGTCGGGAACGATGTCAGCTGCAAACATGGACGCATGGGCATGAATGAGCTGAGGGGAAAGTAGGGCATGATGGGACTTGGTAGTTTTCAGAGCGTGCTGAAACTGCAAGGATCGCACATAACACTGAAGTTTCAGAGCGCAATAAGTTTCAGAGAGCAATAAGTAACGAAAAGTATGATTTTGTACAGGCAGAATGGATTATGCTACGTGTAATGCTGAACAAAAATATTTTTTTGGGTTTGTTTTTAAATGGCTCCCTTGATGAATAAGTCCCATGTAAACCAAATTTGTCGAAATAAAACTACCTCGTTATGCTAAAAACCATCCACATACGGCTACATCAGTGGAAAAATTAAAAAGGCAGCAACACAAAAACAAAAACGTATGAAAATGTTTAAAAAAACCTATTCAGATTTGATATCATGATACTCTTCCTGTCCGACAGAATTTTTCTTAGAAACTTAATTAAAAGAAATAGAAAGGCTTGTTTTTTTCCATTCCACTATAAAAAAAATGGAAAAATAGAAAAGTTACTCATTAATTATATGATCCGCTAAAGTGGTGCAATTTAAAAATACAACCCATCCTGAAAAAAAAAAAAGCCCTCATACTGCTATGTCTACATAAAAATAAAAAGATAAAAAAACAAAAAGCAAAGCTTGGTCCTTAGGCCCCATGCACATAAACGTGCTTTTGCGGCCGCTATTCCCCTGAAAATCCACGGGAGAATTGCGGCCCCATTCATTTCTATGGGGCCAAGCACAAGACCGTAGTTTTAACGTTCTGTGCATGGCCCCGGATTTGCGGGCGGCTTGTGGCTGATATTCCGCTGCCGGCCGACCCGAAAATCACGGCCGAGCACATGGCTACGGTCGTGTGCATGAGGCCTTAAGGTGAAATAAGGATTAAAAAAAGTTTTTATTGATTTAAACTTAAAAAAATATTAAATAAACACATACGATATGGTCTAAAGGCGGAGAACATAGAGGCCGATAGAGCAAAAGGGCCCGGAGAGCAAAGGGGCCAGGAGAGCAAAGGGGCCAGGAGAGCACAGAGGCCAGAGAGCAAAGACCCCACGAAGCCAGGAGAGCAAAGAGGCAAGGAAGCGCAAAGAGGCCAAGAAGCGCAAAGAGGCCAAGAGGTAGGAGAGCAAAGAGGCCAGGAGAGCAAAGAGGCCAGGAGAGCAAAGAGGCCAGGAGAGCAAAGAGGCCAGGAGAGCAAAGAGGCCAGGAGAGCAAAGAGGCCAGGAGAGCAAAGAGGCCAGGAGAGCAAAGAGGCCAGGAGAGCAAAGAGGCCAGGAGAGCAAAGAGGCCAGGAGAGCAAAGAGGCCAGGAGAGCAAAGAGGCCAGGAGAGCAGAGGCCAAGAAACCAGGAAACCAAGAGAGCAAAGAGGCCAGGAAGCCAGGAGAGCAAAGAGGCCAGGAAGCCAGGAGAGCAAAGAGGCCAGGAAGCCAGGAGAGCAAAGAGGCCAGGAAGCCAGGAGAGCAAAGAGGCCAGGAAGCCAGGAGAGCAAAGAGGCCAGGAAGCCAGGAGAGCAAAGAGGCCAGGAAGCCAGGAGAGCAAAGAGGCCAAGAAGCGCAAAGAGGCCAATAAGCGCAAAGAGGCCAAGAAGCGCAAAGAGGCCAAGAAGCGCAAAGAGGCCAAGAGGGAGGAGAGCAAAGAGGCCAGGAAGCCAGGAGAGCAAAGAGGCCAAGAAGCCAGGAGAGCAAAGAGGCCAAGAAGCCAGGAGAGCAAAGAGGCCAAGAAGCCAGGAGAGCAAAGAGGTCAAGAAGACAGAAGAGCAAAGAGGTCAAGAAGACAGAAGAGCAAAGAGGCCAAGAGGCCAGGAGTTGCAAAGAGGCCAAGAGGCCAGGAGTTGCAAAGAGGCCAGGAAAGCAAAAGAGGCCGGGAGAGCAAAGAGGCCGGGAGAGCAAAGAGGCCAGGAGAGCAAATAGGCCAGGAGAGCAAATAGGCGAGGAAACCAGGAGAGCAAATAGGCGAGGAAACCAGGAGAGCAAATAGGCGAGGAAACCAGGAGAGCAAATAGGCCAAGAAGCCAGGAGAGCAAATAGGCCAAGAAGCCAGGAGAGCAAATAGGCCAAGAAGCCAGGAGAGCAAATAGGCCAAGAAGCCAGGAGAGCAAATAGGCCAAGAAGCCAGGAGAGCAAATAGGCCAAAAAGCCAGGAGAGCAAATAGGCCAAGAAGCCAGGAGAGCAAAGAGGCCAAGAGGCCAGGAGAGTAAAGAGGCCAGGAGAGTAAAGAGGCCAGGAGAGCAAAGAGGCCAGGAGAGCAAAGAGGCCAGGAGAGCAAAGAGGCCAGGAGAGCAAAGAGGCCAGGAGAGCAAAGAGGCCAGGAGAGCAAAGAGGCCAGGAGAGCAAAGAGGCCAAGAAGCCAGGAGAGCAAAGAGGCCAAGAGGCCAGGAGAGCAAAGAGGCCAAGAGGCCAGGAGAGCAAAGAGGCCAGGAGAGCAAAGAGGCCAAGAGGCCAGGAGAGCAAAGAGGCCAGGAGAGCAAAGAGGCCAGGAGAGCAAAGAGGCCAAGAGGCCAGGAGAGCAAAGAGGCCAAGAGGCCAGGAGAGCAAAGAGGCCAGGAGAGCAAAGAGGCCAAGAGGCCAGGAGAGCAAAGAGGCCAAGAGGCCAGGAGAGCAAAGAGGCCAAGAGGCCAGGAGAGCAAAGAGGCCAAGAGGCCAAGAAGCGCAAAGTGGCCAGGAGAGCAAAGAGGCCAGGAGAGCAAAGAGGCCAGGAGAGCAAAGAGGCCAGGAGAGCAAAGAGGCCAGGAGAGCAAAGAGGCCAGGAGAGCAAAGAGGCCAGGAGAGCAAAGAGGCCAGGAGAGCAAAGAGGCCAAGAAGCCAGGAGAGCAAAGAGGTCAAGAAGACAGAAGAGCAAAGAGGTCAAGAAGACAGAAGAGCAAAGAGGCCAAGAGGCAAGGAGTTGCAAAGAGGCCAGGAAAGCAAAAGAGGCCGGGAGAGCAAAGAGGCCGGGAGAGCAAAGAGGCCGGGAGAGCAAAGAGGCCAGGAGAGCAAAGAGTCCAGGAGAGCAGAGAGGCCAAGAAACCAGGAGAGCAAAGAGGCCAAGAGGCCAGGAGAGCAAAAGAGGCCAGGAGAGCAATAGAGGCCAGGAGAGTAATAGAGGCCAGGAGAGCAAAAGAGGCCAAGGAAAGCAAAAGAGGCCAAGGAGAGCAAAAGAGGCCAAGGAGAGCAAAAGAGGCCAAGGAGAGCAAAAGAGGCCAAGGAGAACAAAAGAGGCCAATGAGAGCAAAAGAGGCCAATGAGAGCAAAAGAGGCCAATGAGAGCAAAAGAGGCCAATGAGAGCAAAAGAGGCCAAGGAGAGCAAAAGAGGCCAAGGAGAGCAAAAGAGGCCAAGGAGAGCAAAAGAGGCCAAGGAGCGCAAAAGAGACCAAGGTGAGCAAAAGAGGCCAAGGAGAGCAAAAGAGGCCAAGGAGAGCAAAAGAGACCAGGAGAGCAAAGATATCTGGATAAAGAAAAACGAAGAGAGGAGGACACCGCGCTCCTCTAAGGTAATAGTGTAAGGAACGGGGGACAATGTGAGCAAAAGGCTAGCTGATGTACTCACCTGGCAGAGTTGTGCTAGGATCGTTGTGGAAGTCGGCTGCCACCCGCTGATATCCCACGAGGAAAAGTTCTGTTCCCGGGGAAAACGAACACAGTATGTGAAGGGGAAAAAAATGCACTATTCGGGACATGGCGCCTGACAGGTAGATATTCAAAACGGAGTATGTTATAGTAGGCTTTATTTGTAAAAGAAACTACACGTTTCAGGACCGGATAGTTCCCTTCCTCAGGTACATACCTCTACCTCATACCTCTTTGCTCTCCAGGCTTCTCGGCCTCAATGCTCTCCCGCCCTCTTGGCCTCTCTGCTCTCCCGCCCTCTTGGCCTCTCCGCTCTCCCGCCCTCTTGGCCTCTCCGTTCTCCCGCCCTCTTGGCCTCTCCGCTCTCCCGCCCTCTTGGCCTCTCCGCTCTTCCGCCCTCTTGGCCTCTCCGCTCTTCCGCCCTCTTGGCCTCTCAGCTCTTCCGCCCTCTTGGCCTCTCCGCTCTTCCGCCCTCTTGGCCTCTCCGCTCTTCCGCCCTCTTGGCCTCTCCGCTCTTCCGCCCTCTTGGCCTCTCCGCTCTTCCGCCCTCTTGGCCTCTCCGCTCTCCCGCCCTCTTGGCCTCTCCGCTCTCCCGCCCTCTTGGCCTCTCCGCTCTCCCGCCCTCTTGGCCTCTCCGCTCTTCCGCCCTCTTGGCCTCTCCGCTCTTCCGCCCTCTTGGCCTCTCCGCTCTTCCGCCCTCTTGGCCTCTCCGCTCTTCCGCCCTCTTGGCCTCTCCGCTCTTCCGCCCTCTTGGCCTCTGCGCTCTCCCGCCCTCTTGGCCTCTCCGCTCTCCCGCCCTCTTGGCCTCTCCGCTCTCCCGCCCTCTTGGCCTCTCCGCTCTCCAGCCCTCTTGGCCTCTCCGCTCTCCCGCCCTCTTGGCCTCTCCGCTCTCCCGCCCTCTTGGCCTCTCCGCTCTCCCGCCCTCTTGGCCTCTCCGCTCTTTCGCCCTCTTGGCCTCTCCGCTCTTCCGCCCTCTTGGCCTCTCCGCTCTTCCGCCCTCTTGGCCTCTCCGCTCTTCCGCCCTCTTGGCCTCTCCGCTCTTCCGCCCTCTTGGCCTCTCCGCTCTTCCGCCCTCTTGGCCTCTCCGCTCTTCCGCCCTCTTGGCCTCTCCGCTCTTCCGCCCTCTTGGCCTCTCCGCTCTCCCGCCCTCTTGGCCTCTCCGCTCTCCCGCCCTCTTGGCCTCTCCGCTCTCCCGCCCTCTTGGCCTCTCCGCTCTCCCGCCCTCTTGGCCTCTCCGCTCTCCCGCCCTCTCCGCTCTCCCGCCCTCTTGGCCTCTCCGCTCTCCCGCCCTCTTGGCCTCTCCGCTCTCCCGCCCTCTTGGCCTCTCCGCTCTTCCGCCCTCTTGGCCTCTCCGCTCTTCCGCCCTCTTGGCCTCTCCGCTCTTCCGCCCTCTTGGCCTCTCCGCTCTTCCGCCCTCTTGGCCTCTCCGCTCTTCCGCCCTCTTGGCCTCTCCGCTCTTCCGCCCTCTTGGCCTCTCCGCTCTTCCGCCCTCTTGGCCTCTCCGCTCTCCCGCCCTCTTGGCCTCTCCGCTCTCCCGCCCTCTTGGCCTCTCCGCTCTCCCGCCCTCTTGGCCTCTCCGCTCTCCCGCCCTCTTGGCCTCTCCGCTCTCCCGCCCTCTCCGCTCTCCCGCCCTCTTGGCCTCTCCGCTCTCCCGCCCTCTTGGCCTCTCCGCTCTCCCGCCCTCTTGGCCTCTCCGCTCTCCCGCCCTCTTGGCCTCTCCGCTCTTCCGCCCTCTTGGCCTCTCCGCTCTTCCGCCCTCTTGGCCTCTCCGCTCTTCCGCCCTCTTGGCCTCTCCGCTCTCCCGCCCTCTTGGCCTCTCCGCTCTCCCGCCCTCTTGGCCTCTCCGCTCTCCCGCCCTCTTGGCCTCTCCGCTCTCCCGCCCTCTTGGCCTCTCCGCTCTCCCGCCCTCTTGGCCTCTCCGCTCTTCCGCCCTCTTGGCCTCTGTGCTCTCCGCCCTCTTGGCCTCTGTGCTCTCCGCCCTCTTGGCCTCTGTGCTCTCCGCCCTCTTGGCCTCTGTGCTCTCCGCCCTCTTGGCCTCTGTGCTCTCCGCCCTCTTGGCCTCTGTGCTCTCCGCCCTCTTGGCCTCTGTGCTCTCCGCCCTCTTGGCCTCTGTGCTCTCCGCCCTCTTGGCCTCTGTGCTCTCCGCCCTCTTGGCCTCTGTGCTCTCCGCCCTCTTGGCCTCTGTGCTCTCCGCCCTCTTGGCCTCTGTGCTCTCCGCCCTCTTGGCCTCTGTGCTCTCCGCCCTCTTGGCCTCTGTGCTCTCCGCCCTCTTGGCCTCTGTGCTCTCCGCCCTCTTGGCCTCTGTGCTCTCCGCCCTCTTGGCCTCTTTGCTCTACCTTTTAGGCGCCATGTACTGAATACTGCATTTTAACCCCGGGAGCAGAATTTTTTCTCGTGGGATATCAGCGGGTGGCAGCGATATCCCACAACGATCTTCATGTCATTCTACTTTCCATGCTCAGCAATAGTGTTGTGCCTATCCTAGCACAAGTCTGCCAGGTGAGTAAATCAGCTGGCCTTTTACTTACACTGTCCCCCGTTCCTTAGAATATTACCTTAGAGGAGCGCGGTGTCCTCCTCTCTTCTTTATCCAGATATAGGAGAGCCAAGAGGTCAGAAGAGCAAAAAGGCCAAGAGGCCAGGAGAGCAAAGAAGCCAGGAGAGCAAAGAGGCCAAGAAGCCAGGAGAGCAAAGAGGCCAAGAAGCCAGGAGAGCAAAGAGGCCAAGAAGACAGGAGAGCAAAGAGGCCAAGAAGCCAGGAGAGCAAAGAGGCCAAGAAGACAGAAGAGCAAAGAGGTCAAGAAGACAGAAGAGCAAAGAGGCCAAGAGGCCAGGAGTTGCAAAGAGGCCAGGAGTTGCAAAAGAGGCCGGGAGAGCAAAGAGGCCGGGAGAGCAAAGAGGCCAGGAGAGCAAATAGGCCAGGAGAGCAAATAGGCCAGGAGAGCAAATAGGCGAGGAAACCAGGAGAGCAAATAGGCGAGGAAACCAGAAGAGCAAATAGGCCAAGAAGCCAGGAGAGCAAATAGGCCAAGAAGCCAGGAGAGCAAATAGGACAAGAAGCCAGGAGAGCAAATAGGCCAAGAAGCCAGGAGAGCAAATAGGCCAAGAAGCCAGTAGAGCAAAGAGGCCAAGAGGCCAGGAGAGTAAAGAGGCCAGGAGAGCAAAGAGGCCAGGAGAGCAAAGAGGCCAATAAGCCAGGAGAGCAAAGAGGCCAAGAGAGCAAAGAGGCCAAGAGGCCAGGAGAGCAAAGAGGCCAGGAGAGCAAAGAGGCCAAGAGGCCAGGAGAGCAAAGAGGCCAAGAGGCCAGGAGAGCAAAGAGGCTAAGAGGCCAGGAGAGCAAAGAGGCTAAGAGGCCAGGAGAGCAAAGAGGCCAGGAGAGCAAAGAGGCCAGGAGAGCAAAGAGGCCAGGAGAGCAAAGAGGCCAGGAGAGCAAAGAGGCCAGGAGAGCAAAGAGGCCAGGAGAGCAAAGAGGCCAGGAGAGCAAAGAGGCCAGGAGAGCAAAGAGGCCAGGAGAGCAAAGAGGCCAGGAGAGCAAAGAGGCCAGGAGAGCAAAGAGGCCAGGAGAGCAAAGAGGCCAGGAGAGCAAAGAGGCCAGGAGAGCAAAGAGGCCAGGAGAGCAAAGAGGCCAAGAAGCCAGGAGAGCAAAGAGGCCAAGAAGCCAGGAGAGCAAAGAGGTCAAGAAGACAGAAGAGCAAAGAGGTCAAGAAGACAGAAGAGCAAAGAGGCCAGGAAAGCAAAAGAGGCCGGGAGAGCAAAGAGGCCAGGAGAGCAAATAGGCCAGGAGAGCAAATAGGCGAGGAAAACAGGAGAGCAAATAGGCGAGGAAACCAGGAGAGCAAATAGGCCAAGAAGCCAGGAGAGCAAATAGGCCAAGAAGCCAGGAGAGTAAATAGGCCAAGAAGCCAGGAGAGCAAATAGGCCAAGAAGCCAGGAGAGCAAATAGGCCAAGAAGCCAGGAGAGCAAAGAGGCCAGGAGAGTAAAGAGGCCAGGAGAGCAAAGAGGCCAGGAGAGCAAAGAGGCCAAGAAGCCAGGAGAGCAAAGAGGCCAGGAGAGCAAATAGGCCAGGAGAGCAAATAGGCGAGGAAAACAGGAGAGCAAATAGGCGAGGAAACCAGGAGAGCAAATAGGCCAAGAAGCCAGGAGAGCAAATAGGCCAAGAAGCCAGGAGAGTAAATAGGCCAAGAAGCCAGGAGAGCAAATAGGCCAAGAAGCCAGGAGAGCAAATAGGCCAAGAAGCCAGGAGAGCAAAGAGGCCAGGAGAGTAAAGAGGCCAGGAGAGCAAAGAGGCCAGGAGAGCAAAGAGGCCAAGAAGCCAGGAGAGCAAAGAGGCCAGGAGAGCAAAGAGGCCAGGAGAGCAAAGAGGCCAGGAGAGCAAAGAGGCCAAGAGGCCAGGAGAGCAAAGAGGCCAAGAGGCCAGGAGAGCAAAGAGGCCAAGAGGCCAGGAGAGCAAAGAGGCCAAGAGGCCAGGAGAGCAAAGAGGCCAGGAGAGCAAAGAGGCCAGGAGAGCAAAGAGGCCAGGAGAGCAAAGAGGCCAGGAGAGCAAAGAGGCCAGGAGAGCAAAGAGGCCAGGAGAGCAAAGAGGCCAGGAGAGCAAAGAGGCCAGGAGAGCAAAGAGGCCAGGAGAGCAAAGAGGCCAGGAGAGCAAAGAGGCCAGGAGAGCAAAGAGGCCAGGAGAGCAAAGAGGCCAGGAGAGCAAAGAGGCCAAGAGGCCAGGAGAGCAAAGAGGCCAGGAGAGCAAAGAGGCCAGGAGAGCAAAGAGGCCAGGAGAGCAAAGAGGCCAGGAGAGCAAAGAGGCCAGGAGAGCAAAGAGGCCAGGAGAGACAAAGTGGCCAGGAGAGCAAAGAGGCCAGGAGAGCAAAGAGGCCAGGAGAGCAAAGAGGCCAAGAAGCCAGGAGAGCAAAGAGGCCAAGAAGCCAGGAGAGCAAAGAGGCCAAGAGGCCAGGAGAGCAAAGAGGCCAAGGGGGCCAGGAGAGCAAAGAGGCCAAGAGGCCAGGAGAGCAAAGAGGCTAAGAGGCCAGGAGAGCAAAGAGGCCAGGAGAGCAAAGAGGCCAGGAGAGCAAAGAGGCCAGGAGAGCAAAGAGGCCAGGAGAGCAAAGAGGCCAGGAGAGCAAAGAGGCGAGGAGAGCAAAGAGGCCAGGAGAGCAAAGAGGCCAGGAGAGCAAAGAGGCCAGGAGAGCAAAGAGGCCAGGAGAGCAAAGAGGCCAGGAGAGCAAAGAGGCCAGGAGAGCAAAGAGGCCAGGAGAGCAAAGAGGCCAGGAGAGCAAAGAGGCCAGGAGAGCAAAGAGGCCAGGAGAGCAAAGAGGCCAAGAGGCCAGGAGAGAAAAGAGGCCAAGAGGCCAAGAAGCGCAAAGTGGCCAGGAGAGCAAAGAGGCCAGGAGAGCAAAGAGGCCAGGAGAGCAAAGAGGCCAGGAGAGCAAAGAGGCCAGGAGAGCAAAGAGGCCAAGAAGCCAGGAGAGCAAAGAGGCCAAGAAGCCAGGAGAGCAAAGAGGTCAAGAAGACAGAAGAGCAAAGAGGCCAGGAAAGCAAAAGAGGCCGGGAGAGCAAAGAGGCCGGGAGAGCAAAGAGGCCAGGAGAGCAAATAGGCCAGGAGAGCAAATAGGCGAGGAAAACAGGAGAGCAAATAGGCGAGGAAACCAGGAGAGCAAATAGGCCAAGAAGCCAGGAGAGCAAATAGGCCAAGAAGCCAGGAGAGTAAATAGGCCAAGAAGCCAGGAGAGCAAATAGGCCAAGAAGCCAGGAGAGCAAATAGGCCAAGAAGCCAGGAGAGCAAAGAGGCCAAGAGGCCAGGAGAGTAAAGAGGCCAGGAGAGCAAAGAGGCCAGGAGAGCAAAGAGGCCAAGAAGCCAGGAGAGCAAAGAGGCCAGGAGAGCAAAGAGGCCAGGAGAGCAAAGAGGCCAGGAGAGCAAAGAGGCCAAGAGGCCAGGAGAGCAAAGAGGCCAAGAGGCCAGGAGAGCAAAGAGGCCAAGAGGCCAGGAGAGCAAAGAGGCCAAGAGGCCAGGAGAGCAAAGAGGCCAGGAGAGCAAAGAGGCCAGGAGAGCAAAGAGGCCAAGAGAGCAAAGAGGCCAGGAGAGCAAAGAGGCCAGGAGAGCAAAGAGGCCAGGAGAGCAAAGAGGCCAGGAGAGCAAAGAGGCCAGGAGAGCAAAGAGGCCAGGAGAGCAAAGAGGCCAGGAGAGCAAAGAGGCCAGGAGAGCAAAGAGGCCAGGAGAGCAAAGAGGCCAGGAGAGCAAAGAGGCCAAGAGGCCAGGAGAGCAAAGAGGCCAGGAGAGCAAAGAGGCCAGGAGAGCAAAGAGGCCAGGAGAGCAAAGAGGCCAGGAGAGCAAAGAGGCCAGGAGAACAAAGTGGCCAGGAGAGCAAAGAGGCCAGGAGAGCAAAGAGGCCAGGAGAGCAAAGAGGCCAGGAGAGCAAAGAGACCAAGAAGCCAGGAGAGCAAAGAGGGCAAGAAGCCAGGAGAGCAAAGAGGCCAAGAGGCCAGGAGAGCAAAGAGGCCAAGAGGCCAGGAGAGCAAAGAGGCCAAGAGGCCAGGAGAGCAAAGAGGCCAAGAGGCCAGGAGAGCAAAGAGGCTAAGAGGCCAGGAGAGCAAAGAGGCCAGGAGAGCAAAGAGGCCAGGAGAGCAAAGAGGCCAGGAGAGCAAAGAGGCCAGGAGAGCAAAGAGGCCAGGAGAGCAAAGAGGCCAGGAGAGCAAAGAGGCCAGGAGAGCAAAGAGGCCAGGAGAGCAAAGAGGCCAGGAGAGCAAAGAGGCCAGGAGAGCAAAGAGGCCAGGAGAGCAAAGAGGCCAGGAGAGCAAAGAGGCCAGGAGAGCAAAGAGGCCAGGAGAGAAAAGAGGCCAGGAGAGAAAAGAGGCCAGGAGAGAAAAGAGGCCAGGAGAGCAAAGAGGCCAGGAGAGCAAAGAGTCCAGGAGAGCAGAGAGGCCAAGAAACCAGGAGAGCAAAGAGGCCAAGAGGCCAGGAGAGCAAAAGAGGCCAGGAGAGCAATAGAGGCCAGGAGAGCAATAGAGGCCAGGAGAGCAAAAGAGGCCAAGGAAAGCAAAAGAGGCCAAGGAAAGCAAAAGAGGCCAAGGAAAGCAAAAGAGGCCAAGGAAAGCAAAAGAGGCCAAGGAAAGCAAAAGAGGCCAAGGAGAGCAAAAGAGGCCAAGGAGAGCAAAAGAGGCCAAGGAGAACAAAAGAGGCCAAGGAGAACAAAAGAGGCCAAGGAGAACAAAAGAGGCCAATGAGAGCAAAAGAGGCCAATGAGAGCAAAAGAGGCCAAGGAGAGCAAAAGAGACCAAGGTGAGCAAAAGAGGCCAAGGAGAGCAAAAGAGGCCAAGGAAAGCAAAAGAGGCCAAGGAGAGCAAAAGAGACCAGGAGAGCAAAGATATCTATCTGGATAAAGAAAAACGAAGAGAGGAGGACACCGCGCTCCTCTAAGGTAATATTGTAAGGAACGGGGGACAATGTGAGCAAAAGGCTAGCTGATGTACTCACCTGGCAGAGTTGTGCTAGGATCGTTGTGGAAGTCGGCTGCCACCCGCTGATATCCCACGAGGAAAAGTTCTGTTCCCGGGGAAAACGAACACAGTATGTGAAGGGGAAAAAATGCACTATTCGGGACATGGCGCCTGACAGGTAGATATTCAAAACGGAGTATGTTATAGTAGGCTTTATTTGTAAAAGAAACTACACGTTTCAGGACCGGATAGTTCCCTTCCTCAGGTACATACCTCTACCTCATACCTCTTTGCTCTCCAGGCTTCTCGGCCTCTCTGCTCTCCCGCCCTCTTGGCCTCTCCGCTCTCCCGCCCTCTTGGCCCCTCCGCTCTCCCGCCCTCTTGGCCCCTCCGCTCTCCCGCCCTCTTGGCCCCTCCGCTCTCCCGCCCTCTTGGCCCCTCCGCTCTCCCGCCCTCTTGGCCCCTCCGCTCTCCCGCCCTCTTGGCCTCTCCGCTCTCCCGCCCTCTTGGCCTCTCCGCTCTCCCGCCCTCTTGGCCTCTCCGCTCTCCCGCCCTCTTGGCCTCTCCGCTCTTCCGCCCTCTTGGCATCTCCGCCCTCTTGGCCTCTCCGCTCTTCCGCCCTCCTGGCCTCTCCGCTCTTCCGCCCTCTTGGCCTCTCCGCTCTTCCGCCCTCTTGGCCTCTCCGCTCTTCCGCCCTCTTGGCCTCTCCGCTCTTCCGCCCTCTTGGCCTCTCCGCTCTTCCGCCCTCTTGGCCTCTCCGCTCTTCCGCCCTCTTGGCCTCTCCGCTCTTCCGCCCTCTTGGCCTCTCCGCTCTTCCGCCCTCTTGGCCTCTCCGCTCTTCCGCCCTCTTGGCCTCTCCGCTCTTCCGCCCTCTTGGCCTCTCCGCTCTTCCGCCCTCTTGGCCTCTCCGCTCTTCCGCCCTCTTGGCCTCTCCGCTCTTCCGCCCTCTTGGCCTCTCCGCTCTCCCGCCCTCTTGGCCTCTCCGCTCTCCCGCCCTCTTGGCCTCTCCGCTCTCCCGCCCTCTTGGCCTCTCCGCTCTTCCGCCCTCTTGGCCTCTCCGCTCTTCCGCCCTCTTGGCCTCTCCGCTCTTCCGCCCTCTTGGCCTCTCCGCTCTCCCGCCCTCTTGGCCTCTCCGCTCTCCCGCCCTCTTGGCCTCTCCGCTCTCCCGCCCTCTTGGCCTCTCCGCTCTCCCGCCCTCTTGGCCTCTCCGCTCTCCCGCCCTCTTGGCCTCTCCGCTCTTCCGCCCTCTTGGCCTCTCCGCCCTCTTGTGCTCTCCGCCCTCTTGGCCTCTTGTGCTCTCCGCCCTCTTGGCCTCTTGTGCTCTCCGCCCTCTTGGCCTCTTGTGCTCTCCGCCCTCTTGGCCTCTGTGCTCTCCGCCCTCTTGGCCTCTGTGCTCTCCGCCCTCTTGGCCTCTGTGCTCTCCGCCCTCTTGGCCTCTGTGCTCTCCGCCCTCTTGGCCTCTGTGCTCTCCGCCCTCTTGGCCTCTGTGCTCTCCGCCCTCTTGGCCTCTGTGCTCTCCGCCCTCTTGGCCTCTGTGCTCTCCGCCCTCTTGGCCTCTGTGCTCTCCGCCCTCTTGGCCTCTGTGCTCTCCGCCCTCTTGGCCTCTGTGCTCTCCGCCCTCTTGGCCTCTGTGCTCTCCGCCCTCTTGGCCTCTGTGCTCTCCGCCCTCTTGGCCTCTGTGCTCTCCGCCCTCTTGGCCTCTGTGCTCTCCGCCCTCTTGGCCTCTGTGCTCTCCGCCCTCTTGGCCTCTGTGCTCTCCGCCCTCTTGGCCTCTGTGCTCTCCGCCCTCTTGGCCTCTGTGCTCTCCGCCCTCTTGGCCTCTGTGCTCTCCGCCCTCTTGGCCTCTGTGCTCTCCGCCCTCTTGGCCTCTTTGCTCTACCTTTTAGGCGCCATGTACTGAATACTGCATTTTAACCCCGGGAGCAGAATTTTTTCTCGTGGGATATCAGCGGGTGGCAGCGATATCCCACAACGATCTTCATGTCATTCTACTTTCCATGCTCAGCAATAGTGTTGTGCCTATCCTAGCACAAGTCTGCCAGGTGAGTAAATCAGCTGGCCTTTTACTTACACTGTCCCCCGTTCCTTAGAATATTACCTTAGAGGAGCGCGGTGTCCTCCTCTCTTCTTTATCCAGATATAGGAGAGCCAAGAGGTCAGAAGAGCAAAAAGGCCAAGAGGCCAGGAGAGCAAAGAAGCCAGGAGAGCAAAGAGGCCAAGAAGCCAGGAGAGCAAAGAGGCCAAGAAGCCAGGAGAGCAAAGAGGCCAAGAAGCCAGGAGAGCAAAGAGGCCAAGAAGACAGAAGAGCAAAGAGGTCAAGAAGACAGAAGAGCAAAGAGGCCAAGAGGCCAGGAGTTGCAAAGAGGCCAGGAGTTGCAAAAGAGGCCGGGAGAGCAAAGAGGCCAGGAGAGCAAAGAGGCCAGGAGAGCAAATAGGCGAGGAAACCAGGAGAGCAAATAGGCGAGGAAACCAGGAGAGCAAATAGGCGAGGAAACCAGGAGAGCAAATAGGCGAGGAAACCAGGAGAGCAAATAGGCCAAGAAGCCAGGAGAGCAAATAGGCCAAGAAGCCAGGAGAGCAAATAGGCCAAGAAGCCAGGAGAGCAAATAGGCCAAGAAGCCAGGAGAGCAAATAGGCCAAGAAGCCAGTAGAGCAAAGAGGCCAAGAGGCCAGGAGAGTAAAG